>NC_138881.1:90383606-90635606 GCF_965194805.1 Balaenoptera borealis | reverse complement strand
CTAGCAAACTGAATTCAACAGCACATTAAAAGGATCATACACCATGATCAACTGGGATTTATCCCTGGGAGGCAAGGATGGTTCAAAATATACAAATCAACAAAATGTGATACACCACATTAATAGAATGAAAGGTAAAAATCATATGATCATTTCAATAGATGCAGAAAAATTATTTGACAAATATTCAACATCCTTTCATAATAAAAACTCTCAATAAAGTGGGTATAGAAGAAACATACCTCAATATAATAAAGGCCATATATGACAAGCCCAAAGCTAACATCATACTCCATGGTGAAAGGTTGAAAGCTTTCTCTCTAAGATCAGGAACAAGATAAGGGTGACCACTCTCACCACTACTTTTCAACAAAGTACCAAAAATCCTAGCCAGAGAAACTAAACAAGAAAAACAAACAAAAGGCATCTAACTCAGAAAGAAAGTAAAACTGTCTGTTTGCTGATGACACGATCTTGTATAGAGAAAATCCTTAAGACTCTACCAAAAAACTGTTAGAACTAATCAACAAACTCAGTAAACTTTCAGGATACAAAGTCAGTTGTGTTTCTATACACTAAAAATGAACTATCTGAAAAAAAAATAAAGAAAACAATCTCATTTACATTAACATCAAAAACAATAAAATACTTATGAATAAATTAACAAAGAAAGTGAAAATCTATACACCAAAACTGATAAAACACTGATGAAAGAAACTGATGAAGACACAAATGAATGGAAAGATAACTTGTGTTCATGGATCAAAAGAATTAATATTGTGGGACTTCCCTGGTGGCACAGTGGTTAAGAATATGCCTGCCAATGCACGGGACACGGGTTCGAGCCCTGGTCCAGGAAGATCCCACTGCCACAGAGCAACTAGGTCCATGTGCCACAACTACTAAGCCTGCACTCTAGAGCCCGTGAGCCACAAACTACTGAGCCCGCGTGCCACAACTACGTCAGCCCACGCGCCTAGAGCCTCTGCTCTGAAACAAGAGAGGCCACCACAATGAGAAGTCCGCGCACCACAATGAAGAGTAGCCCCCACTCGCTGCAACTAGAGAAAGCCCACGTGCAGTGACGAAGACCCAACACAGCCAAAAAATAGGTAAATAAATAAATTTATTAAAAAAAAGAATTAATATTGTTAAAATGTCTATGCTGAAGGGTGGAGTCAAGATGGCGTACTAGGAGGACGTGGAATTTGCGGCACCTCACAACTAGGGCACCTACCAGGCACTGGTGAGGGACTACAGACACCTAAGGGGACAGGAGGAACCCCCAGACACCAGGTTGTGGGATCTTGGTTCCCAGGCCAGAGGTCAGGGCCGAGTTCCTGTGGTGGGAGCTCTGAGTCCAAACCACTGGATTAACAGAGAACCTCACACCCCAGGGAATATCAATCGGAGTGAGGCCTCCCAGAGGTCCTCATCTCAGCACCAAGACCCAGCTCTGTCTAACTGCCTGCAAACTCCAGTGCTGGACGTCTCAGGCCAAACAACCAGTAAGACAGGAATACAACATCACCCATCAAAAAAAAAAAAAAAGAAAGAAATGACAAAAAAAATTTGTTACAGATAAAGGAGCAAGGTAAAAACCTACAAGACCAAATAAATGAAGATGAAATAGGCAACCTACCTGAAAAAGAATTCAGAGTAATGACAGTAAAGATGATCCAAAATCTCAGAAACAGAATGGAGAAAATACAAGAAACATTTAACAAGGATCTAGAAGAACTAAAGAGCAAACAAACAGTAATGAACAATACAATTACTGAAATTGAAAATACTCTAGAAGGAATCAATAACAGAATAACTGAGGCAGAAGAACGGATAAGTGAGCTGGAAGATAAAATGGTGGAAATAACTGCCAGGGAGCAGAATAAAGAAAAAAGAATAAAAAGAATTGAGGACAGTCTCAGAGACATCTGGGACAACATTAAACGCACCAACATTCGAATTATAGGGGTCCCAGAAGAAGAAGAGAAAAAGAAAGGGTCTGAGAAAATATCTGAAGAGATTATAATCGAAAAGTAACCTAACATGGGAAAGGAAATAGTCAATCAAGTCCAAGAAGCACAGAGAGTACCATACAGGATAAACCAAAGAGAAACGTGCCAAAACACATATTAATCAAACTATCAAAAATTAGATACACGGCTTCCCTGGTGGCGCAGTGGTTGAGAATCTGCCTGCCAATGCAGGGGACACGGGTTCGAGCCCTGGTCTGGGAAGATCCCACATGCCGCAGAGCAACTAGGCCCGTGAGCCACAATTACTGAGCCTGCGCGTCTGGAGCCTGTGTTCTGCAACAAGAGAGGCTGCGATAGTGAGAGGCCCGCTCACCACGATGAAGAGTGGCCCCCACGTTCCGCAACTAGAGAAAGCCCTTCACAGAAACGAAGACCCAACACAGCCATAAATAAATAAATTAAATAAATAAAAATAAAAAAATATATATCCATGGACTCCCATATGCCTATGTAATAATCCACGAGCTCATTCTATTAAAAAAAAATTGGATACAAAAAAAAATACTGAAAGCAGCAAGGGAAAAGCAACAAATAACATACAAGGGAATCCCCATAAGGTTAAGAGCTCATTTTTCAGCAGAAACTCTGCAAGCCAGAAAGGAGTGGCAGGACATATTTAAAGTGATGAAAGGGAAAGGAACCAAGAGAGCGGAGTAGAAGGACGTGCTCTCACTTCCTCTTGTGAGAACACCAGAATCACAACAAGCTGCTGCACAATCATTGACAGGAAGACACTGAAACTCACCAAAAAAGATACCCCACATCCAAAGACAAAGGAGAAGCCACAATGAGACGATAGGAGGGGCGCAATCTCAGTAAAATCAAATCCCATACTTGCTGGGAGGGTGACTCACAGACTAGAGAACACTTATACCACAGAAGTCCACCCACTGGAGCGAAGGTTCTGAGCCTTACGTCAGGTTCCCAACCTGGGGGTCCGGCAACGGGAGGAGGAATTCCTAGAGAATCAGACTTTGAAGGCTAGTGGGATTTGATTGCAGGACATCAACAGGACTGGGGGAAACAGAGACTCCACTCTTGGAGGGCACACACAAAGTAGTGTGTGCATCAGGACCCAGGGGAAGGAGCAGTGACCCCAGGGGAGACTGAACCAGACCTACCTGCTAGTGTTGGAGGGTCTCCTGCAGAGGCGGGCGGTGGCAATGGCTCACCGTGGGGACAAGGACACTGGCGGCAGAAGTTCTAGGAAGTACTCCTTGGCGTGAGTCCTCCCAGAGTCTGCCGTTAGCCCCACCAAAGAGCCCAGGTAGGCTCCAGTGTTAGGTTGCCTCAGGCCAAACAACCAACAGGGAGGGAACCCAGCCCCACCCATCAGCAGACAAGAAGATTAAAGTTTTGCTAAGCTCTGCCAACCAGAGCAACACCCAGCTCTACCCACCACCAGTCCCTCCCATCAGGAAACTTGCACAAACCTCTTAGATAGCCTCATCCACCAGAGGGCAGACAGCAGAAGCATGAAGACCTACAATCCTGCAGCCTGTGGAACAAAAACCACATTCACAGAAAGCTAGACAAGATGAAAAGTCAGAGGGCTATGTACCAGATGAAGGAACAAGATAAAACCCCATAAAAACAACTAAATGAAGTGGAGGTAGGCAACCTTCCAGAAAAAGAATTCAGAATAATGATAGTGAAGATGATCCAGGACCTCGGAAAAAGAATGGAGGCAAAGATCGAGAAGATGCAAGAAATGTTTAACCAGAGAAGGACCAGAGAAAATATTTGAAGATATTATAGTCTAAAACTTCCCTAACATGGGAAAGGAAATAGCCACCCAAGTCCAGGAAGCCCAGAGAGCCCCACACAGGATAAACCCAAGGAGAAACACGCCGAGACACACAGTAATCAAACTGGCAAAAATTAAAGACAAATAAAAATTATTGAAGGCAACAAGGGAAAAACGACAAATAACATACAGGGGAACTCCCATAAGGTTAACAGCTGACTTCTCAGCAAAAACTCTACAAGCCAGAAGGGAGTGGCATGATATAATTAAAGTGATGAAAGGGAAGAACCTACAACCAAGATTACTCTAGCCAGCAAGGATCTCATTCAGATTCGATGGAGAAATCAAAAGCTTTACAGACAAGCAAAAGCTAAGAGAATTCATTGCCACCAAACCAGCTCTACAACAAATGCTAAAGGAACTTCTCTAAGTGGGAAACACAAGACAAGAAAAGGACCTACAAAAACAAACCAAAACAATTAAGAAAATGGTCATAGGATCATACATATCGATAATTACCTTAAACGTGAATGGATTAACTGCTCCAACCAAAAGACACAGGCTTGCTGAATGGATACAAAAATAAGACCCATATATATGCTGTCTACAAGAGACCCACTTCAGACCTAGGGACACATACACACTGAAAGTGAGGGGATGGAAAAAGATATTCCATGCAAATGGAAATCAGAAGAAAGCTGGAGTAGCAATACTCATATCAGATAAAATAGACTTTAAAATAAAGAATGTTACAAGAGACAAGGAAGGACACTACATAATGATCAAGGGATCAATCCAAGAAGAAGATATAACAATTTTAAATATATATGCACCCAACATAGGAGCACCTCAATACATAAGGCAACTGCTAACAGCTCTAAAAGAGGAAATCGACAGTAACACATTAATAGCGGGGGACTTTAACAGCTCACTTACACCAATGGACAGATTATCCAAAATGAAAATAAATAAGGAAACAGAAGCTTTAAATGACACAATAGACCAGACAGAAGTAATTGATATTCATAGGACATTCCGTCCAGAAACAGCAGATTACACTTTCTTCTCAAGTGCGTACGGAACATTCTCCAGGATAGATCACATCTTCGGCCACAAAGCAAGCCACAGTAAATTTAAGAAAACTGAAATCATATCAAGCATCTTTTCTGACCACAACGTTATGAGATTAGAAGTGGTGAATTACAGGGAAAAAAACGTAAAACACACAAACATATGGAGGCTAAACAATACGTTACTAAATAACCAAGAGATCACTGAAGAAATCAAAGAGGAAATCAAAAAATACCTAGAAAGAAATGACAGAGAAAACACAATGATCCAAAACCTATGGGATGCAGCAAAAGCAGTTCTAAGAGGGAAGTTTATAGCTATACAAGCCTACCTCAAGAAACAAGAAAAATCTCAAATAAACAATCTAACCTTACACCTAAAGGAACTAGAGAAAGAAGAACAAACAAAACCCAAAGTTACCAGAAGGAAAGAAATCATAAAGATCACAGCAGAAATAAATGAAATAGAAAAAAAGAAAACTATAGCAAAGATCAATAAAACTAAGAGCTGGTTCTTTGAGAAGATAAACAAAATTCATAAACCATTAGCCAGACTCATCAAGAAAAAGGGGGAGAGGACTTAAATCAATAAAATTCGAAATGAAAAAGGAGAAGTTACAACAGACACTACAGAAATACAAAGCATCCTGAGAGACTACTACAAGCAACTGTATGCCAATAAAATGGACAACCGGGAAGAAATGGACAAATTCTTAGAAAGGTATAACCTTCCAAGACTGAACCAGGAAGAAATAGAAAATATGAACAGGCCAAACACAAGTGATGAAATTGAAACTGTGATTAAAAATCTTCCAACAAACAAAAGTCCAGGACCAGATGGCTTCACAGGTGAATTCTATCAAACAATTAGAAAAGAGCTAACACCCATCCTTCTCAAACTCTTCCAAAAAACTGCAGAGGAAGGAACACTCCCAAACTCATTCTATGAGGCCACCATCACCCTGATACCAAAACCAGACAAAGATACTACAAAAAAAGAAAATTACAGACCAATATCACTGATGAATATAGATGCAAAAATCCTCAACAAAATACTAGTAAACAGAATCCAACAGCACACTAAAAGGATCATACACCATGATCAAGTGGGGTTTATCCCAGGAATGCAAGGATTCTTCAATATATGCAAATCAATCAATGTGATACATCATATTAACAAATGGAAGGATAAAAACCATATGATAATCTCAATAGATGCAGAAAAAGCTTTCGACAAAATTCAACACCCATTTATGATAAAAACCCTCCAGAAAGTAGGCACAGAGGGAACATACCTCAACATAATAAAGGCCATATATGACAAACCCACAGCCAACATCATTCTCAATGGTGAAAAAGTGAAACCATTTCCACTAAGATCAGGAAAAAGACAAGGCTGCCCACTCTCACCACTATTATTCAACATAGTTTTGGAAGTTTTAGCCACAGCAATCAGAGAAGAAAAATAAATAAAAGGAATCCAAATCGGAAAAGAAGTAAAACTGTCACTGTTTGCAGATGACGTGATACTATACATAGAGAATCCTAAAGATGCCACCAGAAAACTACTAGGGCTAATCAATGAATTTGGTAAAGTTGCAGGATACAAAATTAATGCACAGAAATCTCTTGCATTCCTATACAGTAATGATGAAAAATCTGAAAGAGAAATTAAGGAAACACTCCCATTACCATTGCAACAAAAAGAATAAACTACCTAGGAATAAACCTACCAAGGGAGACAAAAGACTTGTACGCAGAAAACAATAAGACACTGATGAAAGAAATTAAAGATGATACTAACAGATAGACATACACCATGTTCTTGGATTGGAAGAATCAAGATTATGAAAATGACTATACTACCCAAAGCAATCTACACATTCAATGGAATCCCTATCAAATTACTAATGGCATTTTTTACGGAACTAGAACAAAAAGTCTTAAAATTTGTATGGAGACACAAAAGACCCCGAATAGCCAAAGCAGTCTTGAGGGGAAAAAACGGAGCTGGAGGAATCAGACTCCCTGACTTCAGACTATACTACAAAGCAACAGTCATCAAGACAATATGGTACTGTCACAAAAACAGAAACATAGATGGAATGGAACATAATGGAACAAGATAGAAAGCCCAGAGATAAACCCACGCACCCATGATCAACTAATCTATGACAAAGGAGGCAAGGATATACAATGGAGAAAAGACAGTCTCTTCAATAAGTGGTGCTGGGAAAACTGGACAGCTACATGTAAAAGACTGAAATTAGAACTCCATAACACCAAACACAAAAATAAACTCAAAATGGATTAAAGACCTAAATGTAAGACCGGACACTATAAAACTCTTAGAGGAAAACATAGGAAGAACACTGTTTGACATAAATCACAGCAAGATCTTTTTTGATCCAGCTCCTAGAGTAATGGAAAAAAAACCAAAAATAAACAAATGGGACCTAATGAAAGTTAAAAGCTTTTGCACAGCAAAGGAAACCATAAACAAGAAGAAAAGACAACCGTTAGAATGGGAGAAAATATTTGCAAATGAATCAATGGACAAAGGATTAATCTCCAAAATATATAAACAGCACATGCAGCTCAATATTAAGAAAAACAACCCAATCCAAAAATGGGCAGAAGACCTAACTAGACATTTTTCCAAAGAAGACATACAGATGGCCAAGAAGCACATGAAAAGCTGGTCAACATCACTAATTATTAGAGAACTGCAAATCAAAACTACAATGAGGTATCACCTCACACCAGTTAGAATGGGCAGCATCAGAAAATCTACAAACAACAAATGCTGGAGAGGGTGTGGAGAAACGGGAACCCTCTTGCACTGTTGGTGGGAATGTAAATTGATACAGCCACTATGGAGAACAGTACGGAGGTTTCCTAAAAAACTAAAAATAGAATTACCATATGACACAGCAATCCCACTACTGGGCATATACCCTGAGCAAACCATAATTCAAAAAGACACATGCAACCCAATGTTCACTGCAGCATGATTTACAATAGCCAGGTCATGAAAGCAACCTAAATGACCATCAACAGATGAATGGATAAAGATGTAGTACATATATACAATGGAATATTAATCAGCCATAAAAAGGAACGAAATTGGGTCATTTGTAGAGACGTGGATGGATCTAGAGACTGTTATACAGAGTGAAGTAAGCGAGAAAGAGAAAAACAAATATCGTATATTAACGCATGTATGTGGAACCTAGAAAAATGGTACAGATGAACCGGTTTGCAGGGCAGAAGTTGAGGCACAGATGTAGAGAACTAACGTATGGACACCAAGGGGGGAAAGCGGCAGGGGGTGGTGGTGGTGGTGGTGGTGTGATGAATTGGGAGATTCGGATTGACATGTATACACTGATATGTATAAAATTGATGACTAAGAAGGACCTGCTGTATAAAAAATAAAATAAAATTCAAAAATTAAAAAAAAAAGAAAAAGAAATGACAAAAATCTGCAATGCGATAAAATAAATGTTTGGAAAGGTCATGGATTCAGTTAAATAAATTACAGTGTATAGAGCAAGGGAGATAAAATAAATAAATAAAGTGATGAAAGGGAAAAACCTACCACCAAGATTACTCTCATTCAGATTTGATGGAGAAATTAAAACCTTTACAGATAAGCAAAACCTAAGAGAATTCAGAAGCACCAAACCAGCTCTACAACAAATGCTAAAGGAACTTCTCTAGGCAGGAAACACAAGAGAAAGAAAAGACCTACAATAACAAAACCAAAACAATTAAGAAAATGGTAACAGGAACAAACATATCGATAATTACCTTAAATGTAAATGGATTAAATGCTCCAACCAAAAGACACAGACTGGCTGAATGGATACAAAAACAAGACCCGTACATATGCTGTCTACAAGAGACCCACTTCAGACCTAGGGACACATACAGACTGAAAGTGAGGGGATGGAAAAAGATATTCCATGCAAATGGAAATCAAAAGAAAGCTGGAGTAGCAATACTCATATCAGACAAAATAGACTTTAAAATAAAGACTATTACAAGAGACACAGAAGGACACCACATAATGATCAAGGGATCAATCCAAGAAGAAGATAGAACAATTGTAAATATTTATGCACCCAATATAGGAGAACCTCAATACATAAGGGAAATGCTAACAGCCATAAAAGGGGACATTGACAGTAACACAGTAACAGTAGGGGACTTCAATGCCACACTTCCACCAATGGACAGATCATCCAAAATGAAAATAAATAAGGAAACACAAGCTTTAAATGATACATTAAACAAGATGGACTTAATTGGTATTTATAGGACATTCCATCCAAAAAGAACAGAATACACTTTCTTCTCAAGTGTTCATGGAACATTCTCTAGGATAGGTCATATCTTGGGTCACAAATCAAGCCTTGGTAATTTTAAGAAAATTGAAATCGGATCAAGTATATTTTCCGACCACAACACTATGAGACTAGATATCAATTACAGGAAAAAAACTGTAAAAAATACAAAAGCATGGAGGCTAAACAATACACTACTAAATAACCAAGAGACCACTGAAGAAATCAAAGAGGAAATCAAAAAATACCTAGAAAAAAATGACAATGAAAACACAACAACCCAAAACCTATGGGATGCAGCAAAAGCAGTTCTAAGAGGGAAGTTTATAGCAATGCAGTCCTACCTCAAGAAAGAAGAAACATCTCTAATAAACAACCTTACCTTACACCTAAAGCATTTAGAGAAAGAAGAATTTAAAAAACCCAAAGTTAGCAGAAGGAAGGAAATCATAAAGATCAGATCAGAAATAAATGAAAAAGAAATGAAAGAAACAATAGCAAACATCAATAAAACTAAAAGCTGGTTCTTTGAGAAGATAAACAAAATTGATAAACCATTAGCCAGACTCATCAAGAAATAAAGGGAGAAGACTCAAATCAACAGAATTAGAAATGAAAAAGGAGAAGTAACAACTGACCCTGCAGAAATACAAAGGACCATGAGAGATTACTATAAGCAACTCTATGCCAATAAAATGGACAACCTGGAAGAAATGGACAAATTCTTAGAAAAGCACAACCTTCCGAGACTGAACCAGGAAGAAATAGAAAATATAAACAGACCAATCACAAGCACTAAAATTGAAACTGTGATTAAAAATCTTCCAACAAATTGGGCGATTGGGATTGACATGCATACACTGATGTATATAAAATTGATGACTGATTAAAAAAAAATCTTCCAACAATCAAAATCCCAGGACCAGATGGATTCAGAGATGAATTCTATCAAACATTTACAGAAGAGCTAACACCTATCCTTCTCCAACTCTTCCAGAATACAGCAGAGGGAGGAACACTCCCAAATTCACTCTATGAGGCCACCATCACCCTGATACCAAAACCAGACAAAGATGTCACAAAAAAGGAAAACTACAGGCCAATATCTCTGATGAACGTAGATGCAAAAATGCTCAACAAAATGCTAGCAAACAGAATCCAACAGCACATTAAAAGGATCATACATCATGATCAAGTGGGGTTTATCCCAGGAATGCAAGGATTCTTCAGTATATGCAAATCAATGTGACAGATCATATTAACAAATTGAAGGAAAAAAAACACATGATAATCTCAATAGATGCAGAAAAAGCTTTTGACAAAATTCAACACCCATTTATGATAAAAAACGCTTGAGAAAGTAGGCATAGAGGGAATCTACCTCAACATAATAAAGGCCATATATGACAAACCCACAGCCAACATCGTTCTCAATGGTGAAAAACTGAAACCATTTCCTCTAAGATCAGAAGCAAGACAAGGGTGCCCACTCTCACCACTATTATTCAACATAGTTTTGGAAGTTTTAGCCACAGCAATCAGAGGAGAAAAAGAAATAAAAGGAATACAAATTGGAAAAGAAGAAGTAAAACTGTCACTGTTTGCAGATGACATGATACTATACATAGAGAATCCTAAAGATGCCACCAGAAAACTTCTAGAGCTAATCAATGAATTTGGTAGAGTAGCAGGATATAAAATTAATGCACAGAAATCTGTTGCATTCCTATACACTAATGATGAAAAATCTGAAAGAGAAATTAAGGAAACACTCCCATTTACCACTGCAACAAAAAGAATAAAATACCTAGGAATAAACCTACCTAAGGAGACAAAAGACCTGTATGCAGAAAACTACAAGACACTGATGAAAGAAATTAAAGATGATACAGACAGATGGAGAGATATACTATGTTCTTGGAATGGAAGAATCAAGATTGTGAAAATGACTATACTACCCAAAGCAATCTATAGATTCAATGCAATCCCTATCAAACTACCAATGGCATCTTTCACAGAACCAGAACGAAAAATTTCACAATTTGTATGGAAACACAAAAGATCCCGAATAGCCAAAGCAATCTTGAGAAAGTAAAACGGAGCTGGAGGAATCAGGCTCCCAGACTTCAGACTATACTACAAAGCTACAGTAACCAAGACAGTATGGTACTGGCACAAAAACAGAAATATAGATCAAGGGAACAGGATAGAAAGCCCAGAGATAAACCCATGCACATATGGTCACCTTATCTTTGATAAAGGAGGCAAGGATATACAATGGAGAAAAGACAGCCTCTTCAATAAGTGGTGCTGGGAAAACCGGACAGCTACATGTAAAAGAATGAAAGTAGAACACTTCCTAACACCATATACAAACATAAACTCAAAATGGATTAAGGACCTAAATGTAAGGCCAGACACTATAAAACTCTTAGAGGAAAACATAGGCAGAACACTCTGTGACATAAATCACAGCAAGATCGTTTTTGACCCACCTCCTAGAGAAATGGAAATAAAAACAAAAATAAACAAATGGGACCTAATGAAACTTAAAAGATTTTGCACAGCAAAGGAAACCATAAACAAGATGAAAAGACAACCCTCAGAATTGGAGAAACTATTTGCAAACAAAACAGTGACAAAGGATTAATCTCCAGAATATGCAAGCAGCTCATGTAGGTCAATATCAAAAAAACAAACAACCCAATCCAAAAATGGGCAGAAGACCTAAATAGACATTTCTCCGAAGAAGATATGCAGATTGCCAGCAAACACATGAAAAGATGCTCAACATCACTAATCATTAGAGAAATGCAAATCAAAACTACAATGCGGTATCACCTCACACCGGTCAGAATGGCCATCATCAAAAAATCTACAAACAATAAATGCTGGAGAGGGTGTGGAGAAAAGGGAAACCTCTTACACTGTTGGTGGAAATGTAAATTGGTACAGCCACTATGGAGAACAGTATGAAGGTTCCTTAAAAGACTAAAATAGAAGTACCATACGAGCCAGCAATCCCACTACTGGGCATATACTCTGAGAAAACCATAATTCAAAAAGAGTCATGTACCACAATGTTCACTGCAGCTCTATTTACAATAGCCAGGACATGGAAGCAACCTAAGTGTCCATCGACAGATGAATGGATAAAGAAGATGTGGCACATATATACAAGGGAATATTACTCAGCCATAAATGGAAACGAAATTGAGCTATTTGTAGTGAGGTGGATAGACCTAGAGTCTGTCATACAGAGTGAAGTAAATCAGAAAGAGAAAAACAAATACCGTATATTATCACATATATATGGGATCTAAAAAAAACAAAAAAGTCCTGAAGAACCTAGGGGCAGGACAGGAATAAAGACACAGACGTAGAAAATGGACTTGAGGACATGGTAGGGGGAAGGGTAAGCTGGGACGAAGTAAGAGAGTAGCACTGATATATATACACTACCAAATTTTAAATAGCTAGTGGGAAGCAGCTGCATAGCACAGGGAGATCAGCTCGGTTCTTTGCGACCACCTAGAGGGGTGGGATAAGGTAGGTGGGAGGGAGACGCAAGAGGGAGGTGATATGGGGATATACGTATGCATATAGCTGATTCACTTTGTTATACAGCAGAAGCTAACACAACATTGTAAAGCAATTATACTCCAATAAAGATGTTAAAAAAAAAAAAAGTCCATGCTACCCAAAGCCATCCACAGACTCAAGGCAATCCCTATCAAAATTCAAATGGCACTTTTCATAGAAATAGAAAGAAATCCTGAAATTCACATGTAACCACAAGAGACCCTGAATAGACAATGAAATCCTGAAAAAGAACAAAGTTGAAGGCATCACATTTCCTGATTTCAAACTATATTACAAAGCTACAGTAATCAAAACAGCATGGTTCTGGCATAAAAGTAGACACACAGGCTAACAGAACAGAGATGAGAGCCCGAAATAAATCCACATATATATAGTCAACTAATATCTGAAAAGGGAACCAAGACTACTCAATGTGGAAAGAACAGTCTCTTCAATAAATGGTGTTGGGAAAACTGAATATCCACATGCAAAAGAATGAAATTGGACCGTTATTTTACACCATGCACAAAAATTAACTCAAAATGAATTAAGGACTTAATCATAAAACCCAAAACTATAAAATTCCTAGAGGAAAATATAGGGGAAAAAGTTCCTTCACAGTGGTCTTAGCAACAATTTTTAAGATAGGACACCAAAAGCATAAGCAAATGTCAATAAGTGGGACTACATAAGGTTAAAAAGCTTCTGCAAAGAGAAAGAAATAATCAACAAAATGAAAAGGCAACATATAAAACAGAAGGAAGTATTTGCAAACCATAAATCAGATAAGGGATTAACATCTACAACATATAAGGGACTTACACAACTCAACAGCAAAAAACAAAACAAAACAGAACAAAAATCCTGATTAAGAAATGGACAAGGGACCTGAATAGATATTTTTTACAAAGATATACAAATGGCCAACAAATACATGAAAAGGTTCTGAACATCACTAATCATCAGGAAATGCAAATCAAAACCACAATGAGGTATAATTACACACCTGTTAGAATGGCTATTATCAAAAGACTATTATCAATAGTCTTATCAATAGCTATCTTATCAATAGCTATTATCTATTAAGTGTTGGCAAGAATGTGGAAAATAGGGAGCCAAAGCGCACTGTTGGTGATGATGTAAATTGGTACAGCGCTATGGAAAACATGTATGGAGGTCCTCAAAAGATTAAAATTAGAACTACCACATGATTTGGTAATCCCATTTCCGGGTATACATTCAAAGGAAATGAAGTCACTATCTTGAAGAGATATCTGCACCCTTTTGTTCATTGCAGCATTGTTCACAAAATCTAAGACAAATCTAACTGTTTCCAGATGAATGGATAAAGAAAATTTGGTGTGTGCATATGTGTGTGTGTGTGTGTGTGTGTGTGTGTGTGTGTGTGTGTGTATATATATATATACACACAAAAGATTATTATTTAGCCATAAAAAGGAAGTTCTGCAAGGTGCAGCAACATGGATGGACATTGAGGGCACTACACTAAGTGAAATAAATCAGACAGAGAAAGACAAATACTGTATGATCTCAGTTATATGTGGAATATAAAATAGCCAGCTTTATAGAAGCAGAGTAGAACGGTGGTTTCCAGGGGCTAGGAGTAGGGGAAATGAGATGTTGGTCAATGTGTACAAACTTCCAGTTTATATGAAAATAAATTCTAGGGATCTAATGTACAGCATGGTGACTACAGTTAACAATATTGTATATTTGAAAGTTGCTATGAGAGTAGAATTTAAATGTTCTCACTACAACAACAACAACAACAAAATTGTAATTACATGAGGTGGGAGATATGTTAACTAACCTTACTGTGGTAATCATTTTAATATATGTGCATCAAATCATCACATCGTACATCTTAAACTTACACAATGTTATATGTCAATTATCTCAATAAATCTGGGGGAAAAAAAAGAACCTGGCAGTTCCTTACACACATAGTCGAAGTTTAACAAATATTTGTTGAATTTTTAAAAATTCAAAAAAAAATAAATGAGGTATCAAACCACAAAAAGATATGGAGGAACCTTAAATGCATATTGCTAAGGAGTCGGTCTGAAAAGGATACATATGGTATGATTCCAACTATATAACATTTTGGAAAAGGCAAGAGTATAGAAACAGTAAAATGATCAGTGGTTACCAAGGGTTGGGGAGAGGGATAAACAGGTAGAGCACAAGGGATATTTAGGGTGGGGAAATTATTCTGTATGATACTATAATGGTAGATATATTATGTTATTTGGCAAAAGCCATAGAATTGTACACCACCAAGAGTGGATCCTAATGTAAACTATGCACTTTAGTTAATAATGTATCAATACTGGTTCATCAATTATAACAAATGTACCATACCAATGCAAGATGTTAATAATAGGGAAAACTGGGCATAGTAGAGGGCGGGTGGGTGTATATAGGAACTCTGTACTTTCTGTTCAATTTTTCTGTAAACCTAAAACTGCTCTAAGAAATAAAGTCTATTAATTAAAAAGATTTAAAAAAGGAAAGTATGACAACTATGTCCCATCAAATAGAGAATATCAACAAAGAGAAATTATTAAAACAAAGAATCAATCAACAATGTATGAAGGATTTCAATTTCTTCACATCCTCCTCAACATTTGTTATTGTCTGTCTTTATTATTAGAGCCACCCTAGTGGGTGTGAAAGGGTCTCTAATTGTGGCTTTGATTTGCAGTTCCCTAATGACTATTTACTTCGAAGATCTTCATGTGCTTAATGGCCATTTCTTTATCTTCTTTAGAGAATTGTATATTCAAATCCTTTGGCTGTTTAAAAAAAATTAGATTCTTTGCCTTTTATTTTTGAGTTGTAAGAGTTTTTTATATATTCTGGATAGATGTCCCTTATCAGATATATAATTTGCAAATATTTTCTCTCATTCTGCATACTGTCTCTTCACTTTCTTGATGGTATCATTTGTACAACAAACATTTTTAATTTTGATGTAGCCAATTTGCATATTTTTTCTTTTGTCGTGTTTTTATGTCACAGCTAAGAAAAAAATTGCCTAATTCAAAGTCATGAAGATTTAGTCTTACGTTTTCTCTAAGAGTTTTATAGTTTTAGCTCTTACATTTAGGTCTTTGATCCATTTAGAGTTAATTTTTGTGTATGGTGTAAAAAAAGGTTCAACTTTGTTTTTTTGTGTATGTATGTGGATATCCATTGTCCCCACACCATTTGTTGAAGAGACTATATTTCCCTCTTTGCATTTATTTGGCACTCTGTTGAAAAAATCAATTGACCAGGGACTTCCCTGGTGGTGCAGTGGTTAAGAATCCGCCTGCCAATGCAGGGGACACAGGTTCAATCCCTAGTCTCGGAAGATCCCAAATGCCGCGGAGCAACTAAGCCTGTGTGCCACAACTACTGAGCCTGTGCTCTGGAGCCTGCGAGCCACAACTACTGAGCTCATGTGCCACAACTACTGAAGCCCACGCACCTAGAGCCCGTGCTGCGCAACAAGAGAAGCCACCGTGGTGAGAAGCCCCCACACCACAACGAAGAGTAGCCCCCACTCGCCACAAGTAGAGAAAGCCCGCGCGCAGCAACGAAGACCCAACACAGCCAAAAATAAAATTAATTAATTTTAAAAAATCAATTGACCATAAATGTAAGACTTTATTTCAAGACTCTCAATTCTATTACACTGATCTATATGTCTAACCTTACACCAGGAACATGCTGTCTTGTTTACTACAGCTGTGTAGTAAGTTTTGAAATTGAGAATTGTGAGTCCTCCAACTTTGTTCTTCCTCTTGAATACTGTGTTAGCTATTCTGGGTCCCTTGCATTTCCACATTAATTTTATGATCTCCAAAGCTTTACTTTGAATACATATCAGTTACCCAGCTTCTGTGGATTGTTAACTATACCAGAAGTCTGAAGTTACCACTAGAGGTACGAAAAAAAGGCTCACTTAACATCATCCCTTTAACTTTAGTAGCTTAAGAAAGATGAAAAGAATGTCCATGACTAAGGTGGAGGAAAAGTAGAAGTTTAGGGTAAAGCAGTCCAGTAGTATTTCACCTTGAAACCCAAGAAGCCAACAAGACCTAGAAGGGTTGAAAGTTAAGAGGATTCAGGGAAAGTTTAAAAGGAGTATTCAAATCAATGTCTGAATATAAGGGTAGGACAGAAGAATATTACAAAGGAAAAAACTATTAGTGAGTATATGTCCCATATTACAACACTTTTCTTTTTTAAAAAACTTGTTTTCACAAGTCTACTTTACTATTAATGTTACATTTTGCTGTTCTAATGAGGGATTATGTTTTTGCAAAACCGGTTTAAAAATTCATAGTTGGAGTCTGGGTCTCAAGCAAAGTACATTCCCTTAATTTAGGCCATATGACTGAGGAACCAGTTTATCTATTAGTAGTATATCTAAACTACAGGAAAAGTAGCCAAGAAGGAAAAGAAAAATTAACCCTTAAGTTATGAAACCCCAAACATCAATATATAAAAGGGATGACAAGTGTGCTGCTTCTATCCATGATTACCTTTTAAGTATTCATAAAAATCACACTAACATATTCACCTTCAAAGATGCTGGTTTAAATCAATTTAATATTTGAATTGTTTGAAGAGCATAATAAAGTATTCAGGAAACTAAGCTTAAATTACTTAACTTTTGGGCTTCCCTGGTGGCGCAGTGGTTGAGAATCTGCCTGCTAATGCAGGGGACACGGGTTCGAGCCCTGGTCTGGGAAGATCCCACATGCCGCGGAGCAACTAGGCCCGTGAGCCACAACTACTGAGCCTGCGCGTCTGGAGCCTGTGCTCCGCAACGAGAGGCCACGATGGTGAGAGGCCCGCGCACCGCGATGAAGAGTGGCCCCCGCTTGCTGCAACTAGAGGAAGCCCTCGCACAGAAGCGAAGACCCAACACAGCCCAAAAAATAAATAAATAAATAAATAATAAATCCATATGTCTAAAAAAAAAAGATTAATATTTCTTTATGCGTAATTTTTCTACAAACTATTAGATTTAAATTAGAATATCTCACAAACTCAACATAATAATGATGGTTGGGGGCCAGAGTTGACCTGTAAAATAAAAAATTAGAGCAAAAATACAAAGAAATACTTCTCTTAGATATCAGAAGCTTATCTTAAAATAGGCTCCTGTTCATAGCACATAATTTTAAATTAGCGCTAATTTTATTTTTAATAAAATTTCTGATTTCCTAACGTTGAAATAAATCTACTCCACACAGCCTAATTTATATTATAGTTACAGAAAACATATTACTTTATTCTTATTAAGGCAAACAAACACCAGTTGTGTGCGTTAAACTATTATTCTTATCTGCATTATTGTGTAGGATAAGGAAGCCATTACTTCTAATTTAAAAAACTTAGAAAGATAGGGCTGGTTATGAGAACTAATGAAACAAGTATGTTTACATATACTTTGATAATCTGTAGAAGATATCTGCCCTTCTAAACACTTCAATGCATACATAGCTCAATTTCTACCTCTTCTTGACATTCTATAGTTCCTATGATCCACTTATAATGTAGTCTCAAAGCATCAAGTAAAGGATCTTTAGCCGTATTTTCCCTCTTAGGCCACTTTGCTTAAAATTAAGCTAAAAGGGCCCACTTTTCTTTCATTTAGTATAGTTTTGAAAAATTACCATATCTGGTAATATTTCTTGAGTATATGTGTTAATAAAAAAATTAAAAATTAATGTGTTTTCTAAGCATTTGATTAGAATTTTTCAAAACCTGTGTATGTACCCAGATTTTAACATAACTTAACAAAATGTGGAGAATTTTAATTGACATTTAAAATTTTAGACAGAACTGGTACATACGTACAATCCCAATTGTTTCTGGGAGCATTTGTTCTTTGTATCACATTTTGATGTACTCACAGGAAAAATTTCCTAGTCCTTCCTGTATTCATATTTAGAGTTGTTGATTTAAACTTCTTTGAGATTTAGAATAAAAAGTCTTGTTGTTTGTGTAAATTTTACCAGATTTGGTAAAATTACAGAGTATAATTTTTTTCTTTTTGTTTTAGTATGCTAGGTATAGCTATAAAATAATGTAACTACTATTTCTGTCATTTAGAAATCAAATGGAACCAGCTCCTGTTTAACAAGCTCTCTCTTTACTATTTTAAAAAATGTATTATAAATAAAGCTAGACATATACAGATAATACTAAAACAAGTTAATATTCTTCCTCATTGCTAAGATAAAAATCTTCAGTGAAAATAGAATGTTATGACAATTTTTTAAAAATACATTTCCAAGCACCCAGTATACCAACTGGTATTTTGTACATATCTTTATTAAAACCTTTAAAAATGGGTAAGAGAAACTAGAAAGCTTAGAACTTTGACATACACCTGCAAAGACAATAAACATTTTGAAACAAAATCCTTTCTTAACTGCTGAGCATATCCAACTATTAGAGGGGCCTGAGAGTTTTCAGGGGAAAAAATTCCAGTTATTCAGGTTTAAGAGACACAGATAAATTAAAGGAGAAGGAAAGATAAGCAGAGCATTACATCCAACATACAGACTGAATCTGAAATGGACTAGGACAGAAAAACAAAAGTGAGATAAGCAAGAACATGGGAGCAAGACTGATCAGATTTTACTTATGTCCTCACATCAAACTATGGTATATCCTGGGTATATATTTGAAGAGAATGAAAGATTAGCAAATTGGGGCAAGAAAACTCTTAATGGCCAACACGAAAGTTCTGTGTCTGGAACTGAGATACACATATTTTTTTAATTATGTTTTCATTGTGCTTTTCTATTATCAAAGGAAGAGTTAGTCTTGTCAATCCTGCATTCTAATTGACTTAGCATAATATTTTCAGTCTCTGCTCTGGAGAAAGAAGTAAAAGCCTCTATAATCCAATCCAAGTAAAATAATATAGCCAGTAAAGCCAATGTTGATTTTTTTCTTTGCATTTTTAATTAAAATATAAGTAGTTATAATGTGATGTTTTATCAATCTATTAAAACATGAGATTCCTTGGCATTGAAAAAGAAAATTAATTTGAACTGAAACTATCTACATTTCCATAAAAGACAAACATCAAAATCAGGCTTTTAATCACCCTTTACCAAGAATATTTGCCTTCTCTAATATTTTACTAGTAAATAGATATGTCACTATTTTGCTTTGGCCTAGATTATGCAAATAAGGCTGACCTACTTGATGTTAAATAAAAAGATAGATTGTCTCTCTACAGCAATAAGAGGAAAGTCCTTTTTCAATGCCTTATTGAATTCTCAAATATAGTTTGAGTTGTTAAAAGCCATGTTATGTGAAAGTACAAGATGTGTATATATGATAAATAGCAAATATAGTCAAGAAAGATCAAATGATAATAACTTTTTTTAAAGTCTGAATTCCTAAAAGAAGATAAAGTCCTTAATTCTCACTTCTGCTTTATGATGTGCCTTAGAGAATATAATTTCTTTGGTGTTCATCTTTTAAAAAAACTCAACCTAAGTATAAATGGGAAAGGTACTATGAATTCCTTTTGAAAGTACGGACCACACAAAACACAAACCTTTTTATCAAAATGACTTGATTGCTAGATACTTACCTCTGTGCTAGTATCGTGATACTGAGTTGAAGCTGCCCCGCACTTGAGCCTGAGTTTTGCCACCAATTGCTCAAATTCTTTAACTTCACTGAAGCGAAAAGCTGTTTTTCCTTTGATGCTAATGATGACAGATTTGCTGGAATCATTTGTCTTATCTATAGCTAAGACCTGGGGGATGAAAACATAAATGAATCGCATTTTCCCTTGTTACTGACAAGGTCAGGCAAAATGTGTTTAGCTTATTTTTTTGTGGCTACAAGTTTTGGTCTGTGGTAGGGCTTAGTAAGAAATAGACTTTGGGTACTAGTTGTACCACTAATACAAGCAATCTCAGTGCAAGATATTTCACTTCTAAAGGAAAAGGTTTAACTAACATATAACCTTTAAAAATGACAATACAAATGTAAAAATTCAGTGCCGCAATACGGACAATTGATTTCTGACTTACACAAAAGCTATCAATTCTATTCTTTCTCACCATGGGTATCAAATATGATAGCATAAATTTTGGTATCCATGTCATAAACATCTGAGTGATCATGCTCCATGTTGAGTCATCCCAAACCCTTATCTTGTTTATTAATTTTTAATTTTTTTTCTTTTTTCATTTTCAGTAAGAGCTATAAGGCTCTTATCCTAGTACTCTTATCCTCAGGAATGGTACTCTTATCCTGAAGAATATAACTGGACTTAAAAATGATTATTTAAAATTACTAAAAGGATGTTGCATATTGAGTTTTTAATAATTTACAGAATTAAAGGGTATTTTACTCTGTGAATGGTAACATTTTTGAACTAAATTTGTTTTACCTCTCGTAATGGAATGATTACACTACATAGATTGCCATCCTGGCTAGCAAAGCAGATATAGTTTTCTGAGATGCACATTTTTCCATGAGTGTTGAAGTGGCTGAATGGTACCCATAAGAAACATTCATGTACTTCTTTCAAAGTCTCTTCTTTGGGCAGCCTAAAAAAAGCATTAAACTGCTCACTGTGGGCTCGATTTTCCAGACCTCTATAGGAAAGAAAAGAAGGGGGGGCTCAAATGATGACTTCTAAAGTATACACATGTCCATACTGATTAATCTAAATGCACTGTAAAGCAGAATGATTAAGCACTACATGCTATGTTCTTCAACAAATTATGAAATGGAAGAAACACTGATTCCTAACCAATTTATTTTGTTTGTTCTCTTTTCCAATTTTGTATTATTATTAGTAGATTACAATGCACAACAGTTAGAGATGATGTAGGTCTTCAAACCATCTATTAAAGGGTGATTTTCTGGAAGATTACTATATTATTATATATTCATAATATGTGAATATGGCTAAAATCAATCTTGGCAGACAATAATTTTTACATCTGGTTATCAGAAAATCAAAAGAGCTACCCAGTTCAAACAAAATAAAATAATGAAAATTTATGGCATCAAAATTTAGATGGGAAGACTAGTACATAAAAATAATATTAAAATTAAGTGAAGCAAAAATGTAAATGAATGTTTAAAAAATTCAAAAGTAGAGGCAAGATAAAACAACACTGCTTGCACAATATTGGGCACAGAATGGGTGTCAATAAACACAGATGACTTGTTAACTGATACATAAGTATATAAATAAAAAACAATTGCTTAAAATAGTACAATTTTTCTAGAGGCACTAAACACTTGTGCTAAGCAGCAATGCCATCTGGGGTAGTGAGTAAATTATGCAAGTTCGAACTCAAAGCCAACAAAGTTAAAACTAAATTTATCCTTCCAGCATATACTATTTGAATATGTGGCAGTTCACAATGTCTTTCAAAACTAATTCTGATAAATATGAACAAAGAACCACATTAATTTTTACCTCACTTAAATTGTAATTTGGTGGGCTATTTCACTATTATTTAAAAGGATAAGGACTTTTTACATGAATGAAAAGATGTCCATGATACATTATTTTAAGGGGGAGAAAAAGCAGATTGTAAAATAATATGTGATGTTTAGATCCCCTCCATGCTTTTGGCAAATATTTTTAATTCATGCATTAAAAGGCCTGGAAGGATATACACTGAATTTAGCTATTGTAGTACATATTTGTAAAAACAATAAGCCAAAGCAATAAAGATACTCCAGTTTATAAAAAAGTCATTTGGAAACTAAGTCCAAATAAGCTATTGTTCTTTTTAACTTACTAGAGAAAAGGATTTAGATATATACAATTTTCAATAGGCTCTTTTAAAACTGCACATAGACGAAAATGAATTTCCTATACCTCATTTAAATACAGACTTGGTAATGAATAACTCATTGATAGATGGCCTTTTAGAATATTTTAAGGGAAATAAAATGGCTAAAAATGTTTGTTTATGGTGGCCAATCAAAACAACCTACAAAAACAAATGCCTCACTATAACATAACATAAACTGTATTTTTAATCCTTATAGAGTTCTATTTATAAATCATGTACACTGGGACCTAATTTTGGTAATAAGGTGTAAAAAAATTCACCTCGCTGATCTATTTCCAGAAAAGCAGGAAGGCTCACAAAGGAACCCTTATGTATATAGCTTTTAGGAATGGTTTAAGAATAGGCAAGAGGAACAACTGTACCCAAGTTAGGGCTATGTAGCAATCACACAACCATCCAAGTCACTTGTTCTGGTCTATCCATAGGACTGCAGCTTAGGTTTGTCTCATTTACACTTTCCCATACAGTCTATACCCTCATCCTTCTTGCCAGAAGTGGTTCTCACTAGCTATTTCTGGATCCTCTCCGCCCTCCCTCCCCTTTGGCATGCTCAGCTCACTTCAGTCAACTGTTCTGAGTGTTGAGCAGGATGAAATGGCTCTGGTCAGTTTCAGCAAACCAAATATAGTGGCAAACAGCTACCAGACAGATACTTCTGATGCAGGCATTAATAATGATTAACATTTATCTAGTGCTTTATATTTTACAAAGTACTTTCAAACGTTATATTGCTCATTCCTCACAAGTGCTCTCTGAGGTACAAATGACCGCTGAGAAAACTGAGGTCCTGAGAGATTATGACTTGTCCCAGGGTTGCTCTACTCTCATTCTGAAGCGCATGTTCCATTGACTCTACTAACTTACCCTTTTAATAAAAAGTGAAACTGTCGGTGAGGGGGGTGGGGGATGGTGGGAGAGGGAAATATTGGGAGTTTGGGATTAGCAGATGCAAACTATTATATATAGGATGGATAAACAACAAGGTCCTACTGTATAGCACAGGGAACTATATTCAATATCCTGTGATAAACCATAATGGAATGGAGAGGATACTATTTGTGAAATGCACATGAATAAACTAAAAAAACCCACACATCTATGATTACTTCAAAGAAAAACTATCATATAACATAGAACAATTAAATTTTTTAAAGAACAGTTAACTTTTAATGCTATTCAATGCTACCATTCTTTGGTCAAACAATACTTTAAAAGTAAATATTAATTAAGCTTTGAATACCTTTTAGTAATTTGTAGAGGATCATCAAGGATTGGGTCATTATCAAATGTTTCCTTATCAAAAATCCTTTTTATAGCATAGTTTGCCAGCTGTTCCATAAGAAGGTATGTTTGGTTAATATGCAAAAACATTGAAAAGTAGTGATTCTCTCCTTGGGAACACACATGAATACTCTCTGTCAGTATGACATTTGAAGTCTTTTCAAGTTTTGAGACCGCATCCCAGGAGATAATGAGTTTTACTGCAAATAAGAATTATAAGCAGATATGATTAAATTTCTCAATGTTGATTCATATTTATCAATCAGGTCTTTCAAAACAATAGTTAACCACTTGAAAAATGCTATGAACAACTAAAATATTTTAGAGTTCAAGATATTAGTTAAAATTTTGAAGCATAACAATGAACATACAATAATTGGTGATCCTAGGAACAGATATAATTTTAAATAATTTTTAATTTTTTCTGATTCGATATTTAAACCTGATATTAAATTTGATATTTCAATTTACACAATTATATAACCATTGGTGTAAAAGCTATACATGTGCTATGGACAGTACTGTTTGATTCTTCTTTGTAGCTGTGAGCCATTAGGTACTATGATGACTATATGCATATTGTATGTTTAAAACAAGTATTAAAACATAGATTAAAGAAAGTAGGTAGTTTAGAACAAGTGAAAGAAAGGAGTCACATGCTAGATCACCATCATCATTTAATATTCATTTGTCTCCCACAATATGCAAGGCATTCTATACACAATTCTAATGGTTCTTATGTTAAACAACCAGTCTTAAAAGTATTCTTTCCCTAGATGAAGTAAACTTTTTAATGCACAGTTTAATTACCCTTAATATCTATCCTATTACTTTATATGCAACCTAACACCACCACAGAGTTGATAGGTCAGTCTGCAAGTTCAAAGTCACAGTAAGCAACAGAAACCACTTACTTTCTGATCCCAACAAAAAAGAATAGAAGCTCAGAAAGTTGGTGCTAAGATATAGCCAGCCCTGACAAGGAACCCGTCCTTTCCAATAACTGCACGAGTAATAGGTCACTAACTTTTCCTGCTCTGGTAAACCAAAACATTTTTCAAATTTCAAAAGGGCTTCTCGAAATTTCTCAGGGTCATCTTCTTTTGCAAAAGAATGTTTTCCCTCTTCAGCAATTAATCCCTAAAGGAGACAAAATATTTTCTGAAAATTAGTAATTACCTACCAACAAAAATATCTCTCACATATTTAAACAATTCATTGAATAAAACTGTACACACACACACACACACACACACACATGCATGTGCACACACATCTCTTAGGACAGAGGTGAGCAGATTTTGTTTAATTTTGTAATTAGGCTTTTTCTAATGCCTCACAAGGAGCTACCACAAATAGAGGTGCTAAATATTATTTTGATTGAGTGAAGGGTTCATTCAAGCTGCAAACTCAAGAGATTCTGAAATGAAAATATCCCTAATAGCACTCACAAGGGCACCAAAGACTAACCGCTAACTTTACAATGTCTTTAGTTCTGATTCTGATATTCATATATGTGATTCTGCCAATTCTGAAAGGTGGCAGTAAAACAATGACCTGCCATGCAGCTTCGATCCTCAAATAAGAGGGTCAAAGACTTTAGTATTCCATCTACAACATATATCCATGCCACTTACTCTTATCTTTCCTTGTACAAAATTAGTAATATCTTCATTAGAATCAAACACAGACAAGGTCTTCATGATATTTTGTTCTAACCATTCCCAATGTTTGGTTATTTCTTCTCTGTTGGCTCCTGATTCATAATAAAAGAGAATGAAAGACTCAAAGAAAACTCCACACACAAAAAACTGCTCTTGATATTTATAAGCTTAGTTTTAAAAGAAATAAAATTATATTTGCTCATTTTCAAAAATGATCATCATAAAAGAATAGGGGTACTACATTTATTCTCTATTTCATCACTATATGTGGGTAGGAACACTATAAGTAGAAAGAATAAAATATTTAAGGAAAGTGGAGAAAAGTAAATACAACTCATGAGAAAATATATAAAATTCTGAAAACAAGGTGCCAGTAACTGGTGCCTACGGTAACCAGTTCTTTTAAGAGAATATATAGAGTAGCAGAATATAAATATACATAATGTAATCTTTGGCCTTCAAATAATACAGTCAGTACTGTGCCTATCTGTGTGACTGAAAACAGCATGCACATGACAATCTTATGCACACTGTGTAAATGTGGATTTCAACTGTGGCAACTCTATCTCAGAAAGTATGAAGCCTTTGCTCAGAGTCAACTCCTTCATTAAAAGGTCTAGTCAACTTAAAGAAATTTTATGAAAGAGGTTAGAAATCCTGTAGCAAGGTTAAATCCTTGTGACCTCCTGCATCAGTGTTAGGTGGTTTATTGAGGGTCAGACTAAATACTACACTTAGCTCTGGGTTGCTTTGGCTTGAAGAACATTTCAATATCTATCAATTTCCCCCTATAACCCACAGACCTTTAAGATCTCTCTAGCACTGCAGATTATACAAATCTCATTCAAAAGAAATATCCTGACTTCTAAGTACGTTTTATGATATATGGAGAGTGATACATTAAAAAATTTATTGACACTGCAAAATCGCCTATTTCCTACAGTTCAGTTAGAATTGTATTCATGTTTCTCAAGTCATCGTACCATGTGTAATATCTTTCTTTAATGAACAACAAATAAAAGCCATGGGGAAATTTTAAGGCCTTAATTTTGGTCCTTTAGGTATAAAGAAGCTTCATTAGTAGGTAACTACTCTATTTCTGTATCAGGTTAATTTGGGGGAATAAGTTGTATTATCATACATTTTTTTAAGTAAAAGGGATATTTTTTTCTAAATAACTTCTACCAACCAGATTTAGAGTTGAGGTTATAGACATCTCATGATGTCAGCAGGTGTAATATCTTCTTCATTTAGTTTAAACAGCATTCAATTTAAAAGAGCCAGGAGAAAACACTCACCAGAAACACTAAAGGAAGTTTAGAGGGAGATGCACAAAACAAGCCACACATCTTAAAAAATTAATTGTATGCTGTATGTTCACACATATGAACTGTCCAGAAATTGACAGGCTTTTATTTTTTAAAAAAAGTATGTATACTTAAAAGAAGAGGGGGGAGAAGAGAGAAAGAATGAGAAAAAGGCAGCCTTTCAACATTAAAAAAGCCACAAATCTCGGATTCTAATTTAGACCAACATTGTAATGGCATCATAAAAGAAGTAAACTGTCACTGTATTTTTTTTTAATTTTGAGTTTCTTTGTTAGGAAGAACCATCCTAATTCCTTTTCTACCACAAAAGATATATGTGGAAGCATCTGAACCACCCCAGCATGGATGAATATGTAGCATTACATGTAAGATATCCCTTCATATTTCAAGGATATGGTGCCTTTTGCGAGGAAGTCAGTGTGTAACTAAAAAAGGTTCAGATTTTTAGGCTTAAATTTTCTTAGGGATCAGCCTTTAAGTTTTGAACTTGATTCTCCTCATCTGAGTTATTAGAGATGAAACAAAGTACTTCATGGGGGAGGTTCTCATCTTCCTAGCAGTTGGGTTAAGCAGGAGAGGTATTGGGTTGGCCAAAAAGTTCATTTGGGTTTTTCCATAAGATAGTATGGAAAATCCAAACGAACTTTTTGGCCAACCCAATAAGTTGAAGAAAGGAGTCATACAGCAGTAGCACTAAGCAAAATTTACTCAGAATCAGCACTGCTGGAACACATGCTTTAGGTCCCTCACATTAATGGATTTTTTAAAAATAATTTGTAATCCTTCTTAAATAAATAGATATCTTTCTAGTCTCTCAAATAGAGCTGCACATTTAACTCGTTTCTAAATCAAAACAACTGGGGAGATTCTATTCCCATATAAGTCATTACAGAGTATTGAGTAGAGTTCCCTGTGCTATACAGCAGGTCCTTACTAGTTATCTATTTTATATATAGTAGTGTATATATGTCAATCCCAATCTCCCAGTTTGTCCCTCACCCCCCCCCCCACGTTTCCCCCTTGGTAACCATAAGTTTGTTTTCTACATCTGTGACTCTATTTGTAAATCAACTATACTCCAATAAAAATTAATTTAAAAAAAAAACAAAACAACTGGGGAATATAAGTAAATTTAAATATTCAATTTCTTAAGATCCTTATTTGTTTGAATTCCATGTTTTAAAAATCATACTCACCACAAGCAATTGACAGGTAAACTTGAGAATCTGGTGTCTGGTGTAGGATGCGAAATGGAGCTACTTTAGCAGTGGAGTCTAAGACTGAATCAAGAGTCCCAACCAGAAGCCCTATTGTAATAAAGAGACTGTTGAAACAAGGATTTTACAAGAGATAAAATCAATATCGCTTCATATGACTAACAACCAATGTTTTTTTTTTAATTTCTAGCCCAAAGCTTCCTTATAGAGATTTTTCTTAAAGAAAAAATAAACTCAGGATGAAGAGATTACGCTGCTCCAATGTCAGTAGTTCTTGAAAATATTATCTTTCAATAAAAGAATAAGTCAGGTTCAGTTGTCTAAACCTCATGATATATTTGCAGCACTTATTTACCTCCTTTACAAGGTTGTGTATAGAGCAGATAAGAATGTAGATTCTGGTACCAGAGATTACCTAGGTTTGAATCCTGGCTCTGGTACTTACTTGTGTCAACTTGAGCCAGTTGTAATTATGTTTTCTTCATCCTCATTTGTAAAATAAGGGGGTAAAAATGGAGTCTACCACAAAAGGTTGTTGTAAAGATGAAATGAGTTATTATTACACATAAAACACTTAGCATATAGCAAAAGACTCAGTGTTAGCTAATACTATTATAAGAAAACAATGGATATTTAAACAAGATAAAAAAAAACCTTGATTAATTAAAATGCTTAGGTAAGGGGAATTTCTTTTTAACATTTAATTTCTCAATTTGGAATTCAAGCCTTTGATCATTTAGCTTCAATTTAATTATCTGATATTTCCTACTCCTCCCTAGAATAAAGTTTGTTGTTTTCTTAAACAACTAATTTCTCCCTTAAAGTCTTTGCTAAGCAAGTCTCTTTTTACCTAGAAATGCTAATGCAAGTCTTGTAGCCCAGTCTGGCTAATCCAAATTCTACATTTTCTTCAAGACCCAATTCCCCTATGAAATCTTCACTGGCAACCCCAAGCAATTATGCCTTCCCTTTTCTCTGATCACTTATGGCACTTAAAGTCTATATGACACAACCTAGAATTCTGATTATTAGGCTAGTTTTTACAACTACTTTCTAAGTGCTTCATGTGTATTTATCTTACCTCCTTATCTAGATTATTAGTTCTCTGGGGACAATAAGCATGTCTTCTACCTCTGGGTTTGTATCCCTAACTTTCAACATATTGCTGGACACAACAGGAGCAAAATTTGTTGACTTAACTGTATCAGTGAGATAGCTGAAATACATAAATCTACCTTCCTTTTCTGGAAGCTTTGATTGGTTGAGTGTTTGTTTTAGTTTATGAGGCATTCCTCTTTTATTTAGCATACAGACTTAGAAAAAATCAATCAATTATAAAACAGGCCTTTGGCTATTTTCCTATCTTTACCCACTTAAAAGGAGTTAAGACTTCAAGCAAGCTTTGAATGAGAATATAGGTAGGTTGGCAGATGTGAGGTAGGAAGTTTATTATAAGCATAGAGGGAGGCAAATTAGAAGAGTAGGAGATAGAACAAAGAAATAAAGAGAAATTTGGCTCAGCTGAAAGAAAAGGGTGGGAAAGTAGATGTAGGAATTGGTAAAAAAGTAAAAATAGGGGTCACAAATGCAGCATAACATCAACTAGCAATCTTACAGAGGGTTTTGATAGTGGGGGTCAAGTATCAAGAAAGATTTTGGCAATCACAACACGTGCAGCTTAGAGAAAGAAGAAATTATCTGGGACTTCCCTGGTGGTCCAGTGGTTAAGAATCCGTCTTGCAATTCAGAGGACGCCGGTTCGATCCCTGGTCGGGGAACTAAGATCCCACATACCGTGGGGCAACTAAGCCCGCGTGCCACAACTACTGAGAGCCTGCCTGCCGCAAACTACAGAGCCCACGTGTTCTGGAGCCTGCACGCCACAACTAGGGAGACGCCCGCGCACCGCAAGGAAGAGCCCGCATGCCGCAACTAAGACGACGCAGCCAAACATAATAAATAAGTAAAGTTTGCATAAAAAAAGAAATTATCTGATATGAAAAACCTATACTATGAATTGAAGACTAAGAAAAAGAAATATGAACATCCAAACAAATATTATGAAAGAGACAGTACCGGGGAAGAGAGAATGGGAATGAAGAGGAGAGACAGAGGAAGTGATTATATATCAACTAATAATGAGGGAATTCCTGAAGGGCTTGGAGATAAAAGGCGAAATCTATCACTTTCAGAGTGAAAAAGTGTAAGAAATTGGAGATCTGGCTAAGAGACCAAGGACAAGGTAAGAAAAGTAGAAGTTGGTGAAAGATAAAGAAATAAAAGTGGGAGCTAAACATATGCAGATAGCTTCTTCAGAGCAATGTAATTGAAATTATTCAGGAAATGGAAAAAAGGAGGATTTTCTCAGTTTGAAGATGGGAAAGTAAAAATACTAAAATAGATAAAAGAGTAGTAGTAAAAAACAACCAAAAGAGGTAACTATCTTCAGGTTGAAAAAATGGAATCAAGTGTATGAATGTCTGTTTATATAAATAAACATGCAATAACTTGACAAAACTGTCAAAATAAAGGAGTTCAAATAAAAGCATTCATTAAACACAGCACTGTTAAAGCTGCTGGATTTGGCTTCCAAGAATTTAAGTTCTAAAAAAGCTTTCAAAAAAGTTTTTTCAAATTTGCGAGGAAAATCATTTATTTCATGTTTACCACATTTTAAATAAAAGTAGCTCAAATTCTATTTCCTTCTTTATATACCCTAGAAAAAGCAGTATTAGAAGAATGGGAAAAAGAACAAAGAGGTAAAGAAAAGTTTGGCTCAGCTGAAAGTTAACAGTGGGAGTGTGGATGTGTGAGGAGGCAGAAAGGAGAGGCCACAGATAATCATTCCTGAGTAACATAATAACAATTAGCTCTTTGATAGAAAGTTTGAGACTGGGGACAGACAAAGTGGTCAAAACCACTGGCAGGAAAGGTCATTTTTTTGCAACAGAAATGTTTGCAAGATTATAAGTGCTTTACACTATGTAGAAAGGAAATTGTTCGGTTTTTGTAAGTGCTTTAAATCAGGCAGTTAGTGTAAAACCATGCAACAAATAATTTGGAAGCTAGTGCTAGAATACATTTCTAGTCACTTGGGGAAGTCTTCCAGCGCATTAAGCTATAATCATCATCAAGTCCCTGCAAGTCATTTAGGAATTAATATGTGCCAGTGTCTGGGTTCTAAAAGTACATGAAAACAAGCAGACAACTTTGGGTTGCTTTTCCATATATACAGAGGTTTATCATGTGACAGCCTGAATATCCAAGGTCATGAATAAGCCTACATATGGGAAGTTCTATAGCAATATTAAATTGGGAACAGAATAGATACGGTCTCTCAGCTGCATGACAGAACAAGAGATTTAAAAATATCAAGAAATTCAAATCATTCTTTGAATGTCTATAACTGAGTAAGGTATCAATGTTCTAGACCCTATTAAAGGTCTATGTGGTTTTGGTAGCATCCTGACATATAAGTAGCAACAAACTCCTTAAGGAAACTCATCACCATAAGTGATGTGAAATACTTTATTAAATGACACAGCAAGATAACAAAAAAAGCAAGGTTCTGTGATTTTTAAAAATGGGCAATTTACAGGTAATGATTATTGTTCATGAACCAGTTATTTGGATGGATAGAGATAGAGCACCACTGATGTCAGAGGTGAAAAACACCCTAGCGTGTCATGTAGTCCAACCACTCATACATTCGTCTGCTCTGTGGTATCCCTGATAGAAAGCCTAGCTTTTTCCTGTAAACTCCAGAGTTCTCCCAAGGCAGCCTATTGCACTGGTGGGAATTTCTACTAATTAGAAAGTTATTTCTAAAATATTTTATGGTTGACCCTTGAACAACACAGGGGTTAGGGGAGGTAACCGCCACACAGTCAAAAATCTGCATATAACTTCATAGTCGGCCCTCCTTATCTGCGGTTCTACATCCTCGGGTTCAACCAACCGCGGATCATGTAGTACTGTTGTACTTATTGGGAAAAAAACACCCCACATATAAGTGGACCTGCACAGTTCAAACCCCATGTTGCTCAAGGGTGCACTGTATATATCCAGATGTTATAATCAGGGCTGGCTTTATGAGCTTGTGGCCTGTCCATTAAGGCCTCATGCTCAGAAGGGCCCCGTGCTTGCTTAATACTCGACTGTCACCCATCTTAAAATTCTAAATTTTTGAACAAAGAGCCCTGCATTTTCATTTTGCACTGGGCCACACACATTAGGTAGCCAATCCTGGTTACAGTGGTTTTCTCCAGGCAGCAGGATGATGGGTGATCATTATTTTCTTTTTTACACCTACACATATTTTCTGATATTTTTACAATGAACATTTTTAACCTTTAAGATAGAAAAATGAAGGTATTTCTTATATACTTAAAAAAAAGAAAAAGGAAGGTCTTTCTTAGGATAAATAAAATGCTATTCAATACTTCCTTGCAACTTTGGGGCAATACAAAACATATGCTCTATTCAATATGATGGGTCTTCAAGTATTATTATTATAGTTACCTTGTCTCCCCTTGCTTATTCTTCTCCTCCCCTACCTTAAAATATACCTAGTTCTTTCACCAGTTTGTTGCATGAGATTGTCTGAGACTCTTATTATTTCTTCTATCATTCTCTTAACATACCTATTTGTCAAAGTCTCTTTTGAAATGTGTCACTCAAACCTGAATACCAGGTAAGATCTGAACAAATGCAGGTTTTTTATATTGTGGGCTACATGGTTCTATTAATGCAGTCAAAGATCATACCAGCTTTTTCAGTCCCTATGTCATACTATCATCATACTAAGCTTGTGATCAACTAATCCACTGTGATCTTCTTCACAAACATAAGCACCAACCTAGGTATTCTCTGTCCTGTACAGCTGATTTTTAAAAAAACCTAAATGCAGTTTACATTTACCCATGATTAAATTTTAGCTCACTGATTTTAACCGAGCATTCTAACTTGTCCAGATCTGACTCTTGATTTTATCTTCTATGATAGTGATTCTCAACCCTAACTGCAAATTTGAATCATTTGGAGGACTTTTAAAAACTCCTCAAGCTCGACTTTTAAAACTACTAAAGCCTGGAGATTCTAATTTAATTCATCTGGGACAGGGCCCGGGTATTCTGTTTTTTCCTTAACTTTGTATTATAAAAATTTTCAAAAATATAATAATAAACTAAAACTTCTATGTGCATCACATAACTTCAGTAATTATCAACATTTTGCCAATCTTCTATCATTAATCCCTCCTAGAGTATTTTAAAGTAAATCCCAGATATCATATCATTTTACCCATAAATACTCCAGTGTCATTTAGTTTATTTTAAAAGGTTCTCAGTTGAATCTAACATACGGCCAGTGTTGAGAAAACTGATCTATGGTATTAACTGTCCCTTTCCATTTTCAGACACCTACAAATTTGATAAACATTTCTTTTTTATATTAGGTTAATGATAATGATGAACAAGTAGGACCAGGAGCTGAGTGTTGGAGGAAGGGCCACTATAAAAGAGCCAAAGCTTGAAGATGGTACTCATTATCAATGTGCTAGTCTAGTACACTTTCATTTGACAAGTGGCTCTTTCTGCTGGTAAAGTAGATTGAGGACACTGTGTAAGGCAACACTGCTCTAGCTACAGAAGTCATTAAAATGAACTTCCTAATACAAACAAAATTTAATTTCCATTCGAAGTAAAATGTTAGATTACAATTTGGGGCCATAGAAATGATTACTGGAACTTTATAGTGGATTCTGTATCTTGTCTTAAGTTGCCGTATTTACAAAGTCAAACAAGTACACCTTTACTGAATTTTTTATAATCTCAAGTTCATTAAAAGTTGATGAACAAACTAATTAGTAAAATGACAACACACTTAGTAGGAAATACATTCAAATAGGAGAAAGTAGTGTTCTCAGTAGAGGTTGTAGGTTTTCCTGTTTCTACTGCTTTTGCTGCCAGTTCTAAGTCCTTAAAACAAGACTGTGAATGCTTATTTTACAATTATCCAATAGCCACAGCTGACATTTTGAAAGCTGCCAACTTTACACTAAGAGCTTTGGAAAACTGTTAATAAAAATAACTCTTTTGTCCTGTTTTCCCTCTCCCTGCATTTTTTTTAAAGACATTTACTTGAAAACTAGATATACATAAGCTCTCCTTTCCTTCCCTAACTGAAATTTTTGTTTCATTAAAGGATTTAGAATTTTTTAAAGGTAAGTAACTGATGACATAAATGGCAGATTACAGTGTCATGGGGGTAAAAAAGCATACATGAATTATTAATCAAATCCAGCTATACTTCTAAAGATTAAAACATAGAGAAATATGAGAATTGTTACCATCTTTATTTACAGCACCTTAATACACTTCAAGACTTATGCATCACTGTACAAAATGAGTAGCCCTCAGAAAATTTAAAAAAATACAACATCTGAATTCCCAGGTGCAAAGCAAAAAGCAAGTGTGGCAGCAAATGAAAACTCATACATAGTATAGTGCTTTAAAATCATTATTTAGAAGAACTAAAGCTGGCCATGATTTTGGTTAGTTTAAAACAAGAGGAGAACTAATGATTAAAACTTCACTTTTTTATACTGGAGTGAGAGAGAAAAAAAACAAGACCATCTAGGCGGGAATTGAAATGTCAGTGGAGACAAAAAACAACAAAGGTTTAATTCTCAGGTCCCTTTGATATTCTATCTCCGGTTTTCCGGGTTTTCCTCTTCTATAGAAGAGGACATTGCTCTTCAACAACTTTTCTGGTTGCTAAGGGCACTATATCTTGAGTCTCATATTTTCAACCACAAATAAATGAATCTGGAGTACTTGCTGTGTCCCCAACAACTGCCATCTTTTGCTTTTTCACTACCATATTATTCCTCCCACTTAGAATGTCCTCCCCAGTTCTCTCTATCAAACCACAGCCCAGATATTGTTGGTGCTGAGAGATGGCTGATTTAATTTCAAAAAACAATCCAAACTGGCTTTTGGCAAGTTGCTCCACAGATGTCACACTGGGATTCTGCCACCAGAATACCACCTATTGTTATTAACCACTGCTTTTAGGAAATCTTTGTATCATTTAACAGGACATTAGATAAGCATACTTTACACCAGATCTGGCCCTGGAAAATTGCTTTGGGAGTTTCAAATACTCCTCATGCATGACTATTTATAAGCCACTCAAACCAGGCTGATATTATTATTGACTACCCCAATAATTACATATTTTGCTTGCTTACTTGTTTATTATTTGTCCCACCAGATTATAAAGTCTGTGGGGGTAGAAACTATTTCTGTTTTATTCACCACTGTATACCAACACCCAGGACAGTAGCCAGCTACTACCCATTTCCCTGCTTCCCTTCACAGTGAAATTCCCAGACAGAATTATGTATATTCACTCTGCTCCCAAATACCTGCTTGGCTCATATACTCTAGCCCCTCTGGTCTCTGCGCATAGGTCATCTTAAAGAAGTGTTCCTACACCAAATTTATCTAAAATACCAATCCCCTTCCCCCTCTATTACTATACCTTATTTTTTTTCATATAGTTTACTGCCACCAGCCACATATTATTTGTTTATTTGCCTCCCTCAACTAAAATGTTAGCCCCATGAGAATGGGGATTTTGCTCTGCTCACTGCTGTTATCTCTAGCACCTAAAACAGTGCTTGATTTTTAGAAGACACTTGGTAATTATCTGTTCAATGAATGTATCTTGTAACATCACATTTAGGATTTACTCTTACCTGTTGTGCTCATACAGCAGCAGCAAAAGGTGAAAAACTGGGCAGATTTTCTAACATCAAGGTAATATAAAATCCATGTCACAGCTGTACAGCAACATGGTAAACATTATAGTGCCCTTTATTTTATTAATTTTTAGCTTACTTTACATCTGTACTCTTTCCACAACTGTCCACCAGAAACACGGGCTTTCACCAGCTGAATCATTATTTCTTCTTCAGGTATTATGTTTTGAAAACTGTAACTAAGATAACTAAAGTTATACATACTCTTCAGTACCACTAAGACAAGTGATGCTTATATCTATAGAAGCACTGTTTGAGAACTTCTGGGTTTTGGGAAATTGTAGATCAAAAAGAAATTCTGTCCTGCTACTTTATTCTAATTGCTGTATATTATTTTGATTAAAAACCATAGATGCAGGAATTCCCTAGCGGTCCAGTGGTTATTACTCTGTGCTGTCACTGCCGAGGGCCCAGGTTCAATCCCTGGTTGGGGAACTAAGATCCCAGAAGCCATGCGGCCAAAAAACAACCAAAAAAACCATAGATGCATTGTCATTATCATACCAAAATTCTTGAGTGATTAACTATGAGTGTTTTGATTTTGTAGTGATATCACTGCATATTGTATATACTCAATGTTACTACTCCAAATCAATTTCTATATACAACATGGGAAAAGTAATTACTAGGGAAAATGGTACAAATATAGATCCTCATTTGGTCTTCGGGTAAAGAAAATGGCACTTAACATCTCATACCTTCATTAATAGATAAATGAACGTCAAATGTTTATATAGTTGCTCGCAGGTTTCAAAACTCATTTGACTCACATAACAATGCCATGAGATAGGGAAGATAAGTTTTGTTCCCATTTTACAAATGACAAAACAAAGCCTTCACAAAACAATTACAACTGAATAGACACATAAAAATATTAAAGAAACAGGGAAAATAAAGGAAGCAGGGTGAATGGGGTAAGTGGAATCACTGGACTAGGTGGTGTATTCATGCATTTGTGGATTCTAGCTTGTAGTTGACTTATTAAAGAAAAATCTCATAGGGTAACCCCTGGGGAGGGCAAATCACACTGTGCTCAGTTCCCTCCCTGGGACATTCTGATACAGGTGAAATCAAGTAAAAAATTACCTTTAAAGATCTCTTTAAATGATATAATAAAGAACAACTCTGTAGGTTTTGAAAAATGAAGGATGGTCAGTATCATCACTTTTAAGTCTTGATTTTCTTTTCATTAGAACGACATCTACTTGACAGCAAATATTAATTTCCTACTTACATTATAAATCTCCAATATCTTAACCAAAAAAAAAAAAAAAAAGAAAAGAAACCAACCTAATTGCATACAATCTACATCATTACGACTTTAACGTAACTCTTGGGGATTGAGGATTCAGGACCCTAAGGTAAACTGGAGTGGTGGTTTCCAGCCTATGCTTAAGGGAGGAAAGACTCCAGCAGCAAGCAGGGGAGGGGAAAGGGAGAGAGAGCAGAGTATTACCAGGTATCTGAAGAAAGGCCCAAAGCTTATAGGTATGCAGTCAATAATCCTTCCAATGGAACAGGATAGAAAGCCCAGAGATAAACCCACACACATATGGTCACCTTACCTTTGATAAAGGAGGCAAAAATATACAATGGAGAAAAGACAGCCTCTTCAATGAGTGGTGCTGGGAAAACTGGACAGCTACATGTAAAAGAATGAAATTAGAACACTCCCTAACACCATACACAAAAATAAACTCAAAATGGATTAAAGACCTAAATGTAAGGCCAGACACTATAAAACTCTTAGAGGAAAACATAGACAGAACACTCTATGACATAAATCACAGCAAGATCCTTTTTGACCCACCTCCTAGAGAAATGGAAATAAAAACAAAAATAAACAAATGGGACCTAATGAAACTTCAAAGCTTTTGCACAGCAAAGGAAACCATAAACAAGACGAAAAGACAACACTCAGAATGGGAGAAAATATTTGCAAATGAAGCAACTGACAAAGGATTAATCTCCAAAATATACAAGCAGCTCATGTAGCTCAATATCAAAAGAACAAACAACCCAATCCAAAAATGGGCAGAAGACCTAAATAGACATTTCTCCAAAGAAGATATACAGATGGCCAACAAACACATGAAAGGATGCTCAACATCACTAATCATTAGAGAAATGCAAATCAAAACTACAATGAGGTATCACCTCACACCGGTCAGAATGGCCATCATCAAAAAATCTACAAACAATAAATGCTGGAGAGGGTGTGGAGAACAGGGAACCCTCTTACACTGTTGGTGGGAATGTAAATTGGTACAGCCACTATAGAGAACAGTATGGAGGTTCCTTAAAAAACTAAAACAGAACTACCATATGACCTAGCAATCCCACTACTGGGCACATATCCTGAGAAAACCATAACCAAAAAGAGTCATGTACCAGAATGTTCACTGCAGCTCTATTTACAATAGCCAGGACATGGAAGCAACCTAAGTGTCCATCAACAGATGAATGGATAAAGATGATGTGGCACATATATACAATGGAATATTACTCAGCCATAAAAAGAAACGAAATTGAGTTGTTTGTAGTGAGGTGGATGGACCTAGAGTCTGTCATATAGAGTGAAGTAAGTCAGAAAGAGAAAAACAAATACCATATGCTAACACAAATATATGGAATCTAAAAAAAAAAATGGTCATGAAGAACCTAGGGTCAGTACGGGAATAAAGACGCAGACCTACTAGAGAATGGACTCGAGGACACGGGGAGGGGGAAGGGTAAGTTGGGATGAAGTGAGAGAGTGGCATGGACATATATACACTACCAAACGTAAAATAGATAGCTAGTGGGAAGCAGCCGCATAGCACAGGGAGATCAGCTCCGTGCTTTGTGACCACCTAGAGGGGTGGGATAGGGAGGAGCAACAAAGCCCGTGCGCCACAGCTACTGAGCCTGCGCTCTGGAGCCTGCGAGCGATGACTACTGAGCCCGCGTGCTACAACTACTGAAGCCCACGCGCCTAGAGCCGGTGCTCCGCAACAAGAGAAGCCACTGCAGTGAGAAGTCCGCGCACCACAACGAAGAGTAGCCCCCGCTCGCCGCAACTAGAGAAAGCCCACGCTCAGCAACGAAGACCCAACACAGCCAAAAATAAATAAATAAATTTATTTTTTAAAAAAAGAAAAGAAATCTTGGTTTATTTCTTCAGACAAACACTCTCTTATTCTAAAGAGATGGGGCTAGAGTAAATGGGAGAGGGTAGGATAGAGATAAGAAACTGATGCAATTGATCCATGCTCTAAGAAAGCATGTCAAGGGAATTCCCCGGAGGTCCAGTGATTACAACTCCCGAGCTCTCACTGCCGAGGGCCCAGGTTCAATCCCTGCTCGGGGAACTATAATCCCACAAGCCGCGTGGCAAAAAAAAAAAAAAAAAATACGTCAAATGAAAAACCAAACACAGAAAACAAGGAGTGATTATATAAAGAAAATTTGCAACAAGTAAAAAAACATTTACTACTACATAACAGTGATTTGATTCTCAAAAAGCTGATTTACTTATTAATTTTCAGGAACACAGTAGTTGTAACAAAGTGAAATACACTTCTTTGGTAGATGAGGCCAGGAGTACCAGAAAAATTCTGGTAAAGTGAGATTATGGGGAACCAAAATATTGTGCTGTAACACTGGGCTGGAAAATCTATTTTAAATATATTCTGATCTGTTCTCGACGGACTCAAGTGGGTAAATTGTCACTGAGTAATTATGACCATTGATTCTCAAGTTTTAATCTGGTAAACATATACATCTAATAAATGGAAAGACTCCTCTGCAAAATAACACTTGTAATTTTTGAGAATGAGAAAATGACAAAATGTGAAGTTTAATCAGGCAATTTTTGTTGCCGTATTTTCAAGAGGGCCTTTTCAGACGCTGGATAGGATGAATAGGCCATGCAAGATTTTTTTTTAAATGTCCCACAGAACCTCAAAATTCTCTCCACACTGCTGGGGTGTTGGGAAAAAAAGGAAACAACAGCACATGTTCATCACCATCTTAACAAAACACATTGATTTGGCTCCTGTTATCTTTCATTTTATCCTCTCAGCTCTGAGGTAGACACCATTTACCAGAAGGGAAAAAGCAATGTCACCTCCTCCATGAATCTTTACCCAACCCTTCAGTTATTTGGTTCTAATTATAATTTGCCTAGTTTAGTAGTTAACGGGTTATAATTATAATTTGCCTGGTTTGCTGGTTACTTCCCCCAAACCCGACCCTCTGCCACTTATCCAGATTAAGAGCACTTCGAAGGCAGGGAACTGAATGTTAATTATCTTTGTACCCTAGCATTCCATGTGGCACATAGTAGGCGCTTCAGGTTGAATAAATGAAAGAATGTGTCGAATATAATTCAACAGGCGATTAGGATGGGATTAACATGCAGGTTTTGGGACTCTTCCCTCTTCCTGTTCCATCTCGCTGCTGATAAGCCTGGTTCATCACTTCAAGGCCACAATACCAATCTAGAAGTTGTCACGAAAAAGAGCTCTGGTCTCCCAATGACCAAAAGTTTGCATGCCCCTGCCCAAGACGACAGGTCTCAGACCAAAACTCCTTGGAGGCTTTAAACACTAGACCCACACAGAGTTCTTGATTTGTAAATCAAAGAAGTGAAGGCAGGATAGATTAGGCGGGAAGAGAAACTTCCGTTTGTTTAACTGGTTTGCTTACAACCTTGGTTTTGAAAGAAAGGGCATTTCTCTCTTTTCTCAAGAGAGAAATGAATTACGAAGGTTACTTTGAGAGGGGAGCCCAAGGATTGAAAACTTGGAGACAAAGTGAAAGATGCTAAATAGGGAGGGTTCAGCAATTCTGAGACCTACCCCTCACCCTCCCCCGCACTCGGACCCTCCCCCTGACTCCCTAACCTCTCATTTGATGCCGATTCCTGGAGACAGGATTGGAGCTCCTCCCTTTTTCCTCATCATCCCTCCTCCCACACAATTATACCTCCCACCCCCAGGGTGGCGGTTACCGATGGGGGGAGGGGAGGGGCTGGGAGGCTTGTGAAAAAAGTTAAGTGCACAACTGCGAACTGGCCCGGGTCACCAGCCTAAATGCGACCTGTCCACGTCTAACGCTCGTCACCAGACCCCTCCCCCAGGAAAGCTACAGGGCAGGTACTCTGCCTCAGAAAGAACACTTCCTTTACCCCAGATTCTTCCTTGGCTTCAGAAGGAACCCCTCCTCCCTTTCCCCGTCCCACCCAAAGACCGACTGCTGGTCCAGGGAGGCGTTCTCAGGACTCAGTGAGGACGACGGAAAGGTGGTGGCGGGAGAAGAACCCCAGTCCCCCCCGCCCAGGGTTTAGGATCGGGCGGCGGGCGGCGACGACTAACTGTGTCCCTCACCACCTTTTAAGTACCAGCGAACACGGCCCCGAGGCGAGGGGGTGAGGGGGATGGCCACAGCTTACCTGTGAGCCCCCCGCCGCCTTCCTCCCGGTAGCCCCGACGCCGCTGCAGCACGAAGTAGTCGTTGGACCTTTCCATCAGCCACAGCTTCAGCGCATTTTTCAGGAGCACTTCCTCGGGCTTCAGCCACATCGCGAAGAACTTTATGCCGCCCGGGAGCAGCGATCCAGATGCCCTCCTCACCTCACCCCTCCACCCGTTTCCTCCCCTCTACTTCTCCCACCAAATCTGCCTCAGGCGGCAGCCGCTCAGGTTCTGCTTTTCCACACTTCCCCCAACCCTCCCTTCTCTCCCACGTAGGCAGCGAGATTGCCAATTCCCTCCCACAGCGCTACCGCCCGGCTGGGAAATAGTCCCGTCCCTTTTCCTTCTGGGAGTTGTAGTTTACTCCCCGCTTTTCTGTACTCAAGCACCTGGAGCGCGGGACTACACTTCCCACAATCCACTGGGGTGAGAATTGGGTGGGGTTGCTTTCAAAGCGCGTCCCGCCACCAGTTAAGTGGATTTTGCCTATGGAAAGTTTAAAGCCTTTTGTGGCAAATAAGTGAGCCCGGGTACAGAAGTGTTGTTTCTTCTCATCCTTTTACAGCCGAGGGTGTTAAACTGTCGAAAACAGTTTCCGGAATTTGGGAGTAACGAACGGCCATTCTGGGAAGGAGCAGTAGCGGCAACTAACGTTTAATGAGCTCTTACGTACAAAAGAGATTTCACACAATGTCTCACATAATCCTTGCAGATGTCTCACGAAGCATATCTCATTCCTCAACTTGCACGTAAATAAACAAATGCGCAGTCGGGTTCGGTGACTTATCCAAGGTCACACAGTAAGTGGAGTTTGATACGATTCCTTGTCTGATTGAGAATCTTCCTTTGATTAAGCTCTTTCCGCGCGTACAATAAGAATATAAAATCTCCAGAAGCCACACAGTGTTTTTTACGCCGCGCTCCTCCCTTCCCAGATTTGTTCTATTTAACTGTTGTAATCAGCCACAGAAAATGTCGTCCAACTTTGCTTTACTGGATATAAACAATTTATGAGCGATTTTTTTTCTTTGTTAAACTCTTTAAGAAAAAAAAATTCCTTTCAGGGCAAGCTGCACCTCTTTGTACCTTGGCAATGATACGCAGCTGCTTAAACACTAAGGTGAATGAGGTCAGTGGTTTGTGAGACATCATTGTGAGAAATTACTTGAGGGACGTTTTTATTTACTGCGATAACTAAGCCCACCAGAATTAAAGAGTGCACTAAAAGCGAAAACAGGTTTATAGGAAGGAAGGAGTTGGGAGGCAGTGTACAAAAAACAAGGGGCTCTTGGCAAGCTATTTGGAGAATGAAGCCTCAAGGATCTGGCTTTTTTTTTAAAAAATGGGGTGGGGCACACCCGGATGCCAAGTCGTGGAGCCAAAGAACTCTGCCTTGGAGTTGCGTCTGTGGCTTAACCCTCGCAAAATGTGGGCCAGCTCAAAGAAGGCAGGCGTGTGCTATGAGTAGGGATTTTTCTTGGAGGTGAGAAAAAGGTCAGTTTGGGATTCTCTTCTGAAACGCAGTCGTTTGTCCAAAGGCAGCTTTCCGGACAGGGTGGGAAGAGGCAGTCTTCCCACAGCCCAAACTGCAATGTATCCTTGGGAAAAGCCATCATAATTTGGATGTGTATTAAGGAAGATAATTTCTTATCTTCCTGGTGAAAGATCAGTAAATGTGGCAAATGTATCTTCCTTCTTTACTTTTACTGATACCTTTCCTTCCCCTTTTTATTTCCTTCCTCATCAAACCACATTCTTTTCCAATACCCTTAAACTTTAAGAGTTGTAGCAAGGACTGTGCAGAACTGGATGGTTCCTGTGCCTCGTTACTGCGCAACTCCATTCAGATACACCCACATGCTCCCTGTTATATAGAATCAGGCCCGCTTTTGGCTTAGAGCGGGGGGCATTTAGCGAGCTCCCGCTGTAGTAAAACATTTCATTGATTATGTAAATAAAACACTTTTAAATTACTCCTGCGATATTAAGTTTTGGCTTGATCATGCACTATATTTCAAGCTTTTACAAATAAAAGTATTTTTCTGAAAGTGCCTTAAAAAAACAGAGCATGTCACTCTATTCAATTGTTTATGTTAATGTACATTGTTTTTAGGGACGAAGGACAGGAATTACAAACTGCCATGGATATCACTGCTGGTACTGTGCTGGTAATATCTATCTATATCTATCTATGACTGTATATACAGATAGTCATTTAACCCTCATTAATAAGCTTGTACATTTTTTACATCCTTAATTTGCAGATGAACAGGAGGCTCAGAGAAGTTAAGTAACTTGCCTGAGATCACATAACTAAATAAATGGCAGAGCTGGGATTTGAACCTGGATTTGTCTGACTACAAACCATGACATATCGTTTATAGCTACCTCAAGGCAACATGTCCAAAGCCAAATTTATTTTTCTAATATCCTCCCTGCCCAAAGTTGTTTCTTCTACCAGCTTCTCATAGGTCAGAGCACCACTGTTTACCAACATGCTCAAGCTAAGAACCTTGGAATAGTCTTTTATTTCCTACATTTAAAAAAAATGAAGTATAGTTAATTTACAATATTGCGTTAGTTTCAGGTGTACAGCAAAGTGATTCAGTTATATAGATAATTTTCCATTATAGGTTATTACAAGATATGGAACATTGTTCCCTGTGTTATACAGTAAATACTTGTTGCTTATCTATTTAATATATAGTAGTGTGTATCTGTTAATCCCACACACCTAATTTATCTGCCCCCCTTTCCCCTTTGGGAAGTCTGTTTTCTATGTCTGTGAATCTGTTTCTGTTTTGTAAATAGATTCATTTGTATTATTTTTTAGATTCCACATATAAGTGATATCATATAATATTTGTCTTTGTCTGACTTCACTTAGCATGATATTCTCTAGGTCCATCCATGTTGCTGCAAATGGCATTATTTCATTCTTTTTTATGGCTGGGTAATATTCCATTGTATATATATACTACATCTTCTTTATCCATTCATCTGTTGATGGACACTTAGGTTGCTTCCACATCTTGGCTATTGTAAATAGTGCTGCTATGAATATTGGGGTGCATGTAAGGAACCTTGGAATAGGCTTTTTTTTTAATTAACTTTTTTTTTTTTTTAAATATTGTGTGGCCATAATAAACCAGTCTAGAAAAGCTATTTAGGCTTATAATTAATTGGATTAATGGTGCTATAGAACTTAAAAGCTCTAGGAGAACATAATCCTAATTTTTTTTTTATCAGATGCGTATGTTTGATTTATTTATTTTTATTTTTGGCTGTGTTGGGTCTTCGTTTCTGTGTGAGGGCTTTCTCTAGTTGTGGCAAGCGGGGGCCACTCTTCATCACGATGCGTGGGCCTCTCACTGTCGCGGCCTCTCTTGTTGCGGAGCACAGGCTCCAGATGCGCAGGCTCAGTAGTTGTGGCTCACGGGCCTAGTTGCTCCGCGGCATGTGGGATCTTCCCAGACCAGGGCTCGAACCCGTGTCCCCTGCATTAGCAGGCAGATTCTCAACCACTGCGCCACCAGGGAAGCCCCTAAATTAACTTTTATTGGAGTATGGTTGCTTTACAATGCTGTGTTATGGAATAGTCTTAAACTTCTTACTCTCACCACCTCCACTGTCACACACACACACACACACACACACACACACACACACACACACACACACCCCTCTACTTTTTTTTTTCAAAAGTCCATCCCATCCTCCTATTATCACTTCAGATAAGCCTCACATCCTTTCCTGCTGCACTATAATAATAGCTTCCCAACTCATCTGTCTACTTCCATGCTTGTTTTCTGATTTATCCAAGCCACGTATTTATGGACAGAATGACATACCACGCAGAGATGAATAATACCTCATCTATCCAGAGGTCAGTCTTCCAGCTGACTCAGCCTTCTAAATCATAGTCTCAAACACCTACATGAAAAGGTACTAGGAAACCCCAAATCGCAACTCCAAACCTGTGCCAAGGAAAGGCTGAGGCTGTCACTCAAGATTCCACTGGATTCTTATTTGAAATGAATTTCACAAGCTTAGTTGATATTTTACAGTCTGCAGCAGGCTTAGGAGCAGTAAGATTCTAGAGGAGAGCCATATAAAGCTGTAGTACTCAAAATACAGACTCTGGACCGGCAACATCTGCATCACCCAGGAGCTTGCTAGAAATTCAGAATCTCAGAACCCATTCCAGACCTTAGAATCAGAGTGTGCCATTTTAACAAGGTCCCCAGGTAATTTGTAGGCACATTAAAGTTTTAGATGCACTAATTGAAAGCAAATTAGATATTTGAAAATCAAACTTCACAACAAATTGGGGGTAATCGTGTTTCCATTAAGAGCTAATAGGCATCTTTTAAAAAATAAACTCTATTAATGAATTTTAGATGACTGAATTGCTTTTTTTAAAAGTTTATATTAGGACATGCCTATTAAAATTTTCTAAGGCAGTGGTTCAGAACTGGGATGTTAGTTGGAAGAGAAATTGCCACTAACTATCCATGCTAAACTCTATTTATATATACTACTACTCTCTCTAACCATCAAAAATGGTATGTCCACAAGTGTCTCACATTCATGAGACTGTATGTTTCTGGAGGAAAAAAAGTTAAGAACTAGTGAGTAGTGGTTTTCAAACTTTTCACTGAATTGCCTCTAAGGTAGAAGATAATGAACATTTTTCTCTGGTGGTCAAAGTGCCCCCCATAATAATGAACTTCCTTTAAGTTCATTACATTAAGTAGTATGTAAATTTTATATTGTTTAATATGTTTAAAGATATTTTAAAAATCCACTCCAAACAGAAGATACAATGAGTAAGGAAAATTTTTATAACCTAAGGTGATAAAATTGATCCAGATATTATAGAACATAACTAAAATATTTAGTAAATGAACCAAAACCAGAAGGAGGGGGGAGAAGAATTGTTCCCAGCATTCCAGTTGTATTTTTAAGTGTATTTTTACTGATTTACCTGGGAACCATGTGTATTCTTACTTATAAGATAATACAACCTGACTTCTACTAAACCTACAAATGAACTCTCAGAAAACCCCTTCTTAAGTTGGAGACTACCTATACATACAAATACATCTACTGCCACTGTTAAAGGAATCAGCTTATATTTTGACCATGTGAAAGTAATAAAGTCTGTTGCTCAAACTCTTTTTTCTTATCAAAAGATAATACCAGGAAGAAAATTCACAAGTGACATGTAATTCCTCTCCTTTGCATATACCCAAGAGAACTGAAAGCATACATCTACACAAAGACTTGTACATGAATGTTCATAGCAGCATTATCCATAATGGCCAAAAAGTGGTAACGATCTGAGTGTTCATTAACTGATGAATGGATAACCAAATATGGAATACCTATACAATAGAATATTATTCAGCAATGAAAAAGAATGAAGTACTGTTGCATGCTTCAACATGGATGAACCTTGAAAATATTATAAGTGGAAGAAGCCAGTCACAAAAGACCATATCTTGTATGAGTCCATTTAAATGTAATGTCCAGAATAGGCAAATCCATAGAGACAGAAAGCTGATTGGTGGTTGCCTGGGGTTAGGAATGGGAGCAGCAACTGAGTGCAAATGGATATGAGGGGACTTTCTGGGGTGATGAAATGTTCTCAACTTGATTGTGGTGGTAATAATCGCACAACTCTATATACATTTGCAAGGCATCTTGGAACCATACATGTACAATGGGTGAATTTTTGGTATATAAATTATATGTCAATACAGCTATTAAAAATTTAAAAAGTTATAAATGCCTCCCCAGAAGAAACCCCACAAAGCTTGAAATGATTAATTTTCTAAGAATATAGGCCAACTTTATTGTGTGGCATCACACACACGTACATTTGGCATATTGCCACAGAAGACATACGTGTACCCTGGTTTGATAATCATGGTTCTGAAGTGTTACAAGCAACTGTTTATTCTTAACATGTTTGGCAAAATAAAGAGGTGCATTTAACTCATTAACAGCATCCCAAGAATGATACTGCCAAAGAGAAGGCTGAAGGAAAAGGTAACTTTAAAGCAATAAAACGGCCTTATGTCTTGGGTAGTATAAAGATGGACTGGCATCATGGTCTTTTTCTAACCCAATATTATCAGTGGTCAACCTCATTATTTACCTTGCTGACATTTAAAAATAATTCATGGTAGGTTCAGTTATATTATAATGGCAACAGTTCCTCTCTATGTAATGAAATATGTAAATGTAAAGTTGTAGTTTTTATTGATCAAATATATCAATGACCATTTACATTAAACCTTTTTCCCTCCTAAATCCAAGCATATATTAAAATTTAGGGGCTTCCCTGGTGGCGCAGTGGTTAAGAATCTGCCTGCCAATGCAGGGGACACGGGTTCGAGCACTGGTCTGGGAAGATCCCACATGCCGCGGAGCAACTAAGCCCGTGAGCCACAACTACTGAGCCTGTGCGTCTGGAGCCTGTGCTCCGCAACGGGAGAGGCCGCGACAGTGAGAGGACCCCGCACCACGATGAAAAGTGGCCCCCGCTCACCGCAACTGGAGAAAGCCCTCACACAGAAACGAAGACCCAACACAGCCAAAAATAAATAAATAAATAAATAAATAAATTTATAAAAAAAAATAGGATTTTCATAACTAAAAACAAGAATAAAACATTCTTTAAAAAAACGTTAGTATATGATAACTAAACACCAAACACAAACTTTTATTGGAATATTTTATTTACATTTTATATTTAAAGAGAATCAATACAAATCGGGACATATTTACAGCATTTCAAATCAGTGTACAAGAATGCAATGGTTTCATCCATTCTACATTTAGCCAACAAAAATACATGTCTATTCTGCTTTTGCCTAAATTCTGCTGGAATTTGTACTGGAAACAAAACTCTAAAACCAAAGATAAGCCACAGAGAATAGAAGTAAAGTGCATTTTTATAATAGCTCTATTTAACTTTGGTGGATGAAGCTTCAAACTTTATATTAAGGCACCTGGAATTCTCCCCCTCCCCCAATTCTTTTTCAAACACCAAGAAAATGCATTCACGAAATTTATAGCTACATGGACAGAATTTTAGCTTACCTAATGTTATTTTAGCCCATTTAGGTAAAATGTAAACTCAATTTTCAAAGTCAACATTGTTTGGAAAATATTTTCCACAGACTAATTTCTGTAGACAAATTCATACACAAAGATCAATTACCAATTTTTGTGTGACTTATTCATAATCATTTTCAAATAGTATGATGATTTATATACTCTGCTTTTGAAAGTCCCATAAGTAAAGTTTGAGAAATAGTTATACAGTGTTTCTGTAAGTACAGTTTTTATCTATAATCTTTTGTCAAATTGGTGTCACTAATATACCAATCAATCCAGTCCAGTCCATATTCTCTGATAAACTATGCTTGACACTCAAATGAAGTACATTTAGCCTAATTTTAAAAACAAAAAATAGTTTAAATGAATATTTTGCTTTAATCTTGTTCTATCAACTTAATGTAGCTTAAATAGACATTTCATGAAGTACTAGCCTAAGTTTGCATTGTTTTTTACATTACAATTCCAGATCAATATAAGCACCTGGAGAAAAACCCTGACACATATAGCCCAAGCTAAAGTAGTATTATTTTTAATTAAGATACTATCGTAAAATAAAGTGATTACAGCTACTCCACATTTTAAAAGGAACATGTTTTTATAAGAAAATTGTTATAAATGGAAAACATGACTACTTGACAAGAGTTTTGAATGTTTAAAAATGTTGCTACCACTATTGAGAGGAAACTTGCCTATGAAAAACATTATATAATGAGTTTGTGGAAAAAGTTAATAGGTTAAATATTTTAAGTCATTTAACTATAGCATAATATTAGTCACCTCATCACTTTCAGTATCATTCTTATTAAGTTATTCCAATTCATTAATAGCAAACTAGGCCCTGATTGGCAGTTCTGTTATTACTAAAGGTTCAAGTTTTCTATTGACACAGATTTTATGATTTAATTTCTCGAACAGCAGTCTCTCGATCAGGAGTTTCATCTTCTTCAAAGGTTGGGTTGTCAACGTGAGGAACAACATCCACTGCCATGGAACTTGCTTCATGGTTTACCAGCTGTAGATTTTCATCTTTAAAAAGAAATGGTAATTTTAGGATGATTTCACCCCTCTCTTCTTTAAGACAAAATTCAACACACATGTCTAAGAAGCCTTTCTTATCTAATTTCATCATACTCTGATTATTACCCTCATTCCCTGTTCCTTTAATATGATTTGTGCTGCCTTACATAAAGCACATATGGCATTATTTTAATTTACAATTACGATTTTATTGATTCACACGTGTGCTTACTTTTACCTAGATTATAGCATCCTTAAGAGCAAAAGTTATATCTTCTGCTTCTCTATTCTAAATGTAATAGCTCTTAAATCACATTTCAATCACCTGGGCACTTTAAAAAATTACATATGCTATGCATAGATAGATAGATAGATAAATAGATAGATAAATAGATAAATAGATAGATAAATAGATAGGTAGATAGATAGATAAATAGATAGGTAGGTAGGTAGATAGATAGATAGATAGATAGACAGACAGACAGACAGACAGACAGAAAGACTAAAAAAAATCAACCAGGAAGTTGTGGGGGGCGGGAGTTCCCAAAATGGAATACAAATAGTAACAAGTGAATATAATTATATTACAGATGAAATATATAATCATCCTGAAGAGAGTGGGAAAGAAAAGAACTAACCTAAGTAACTTTGGAAAATGATACTTTGACTATATCCTATAAGGCTAAAACCAAAGAACTACACTGGTTAGTGAAACTGTTTTTCACAGGGGTGTGTTAGCAATGTTGAAACTTAGGTGTACTTTAGGATTGAACAAATAAGTAAATATATTGTGGATAAAAACAGCCAGGTTTCTCAATGTCAGAGAAAGGAGTTACAAATAAGGAAAGGGGAAGGCTAGAATAAACTCTGTGGTGTTGGACTGGAATCAGAAATTAAGTATGAACTAGCTGTTCTTCAGATAGGTGAATGTAGATGTGTGTGTATATTTGTGTGAGTACATACACATATTTCCTAGCGTTGTTCCTTGAAAGGGCTAATAGCAATGACACCCCAATAGCAATGAGCATACCTAGTGCCCAGATCTTGATTTCGAGGTACTGTTCTCCAATAAAAGCCCCCACCCCCTGAAGAAATAACCGATTCCAGGGCTAGGACAAGGAAAGTACAAGATTAATCTAGATTCAAGCCTAGGGATCAGCAAACTACAGCTTGCAAGCCAACTCTATAGCTAAGAGTGGTTTTTTCATTCTTAAGAGGTTGGAAGAGAAAACAACCAAAAGCAACAAAGACCTATGGCCTTCAAAGCCTAAAAAAAAAAAAATGATGGGGCATGTTGAAAGGAAACAAACCAACTTGAGGGAGTTCCCAATCACCAAATCTAGGACAATCTAACCATGAATAAATCATGAGAATAATATTATGGAATAAAAGAAATATCTATGAGTCCATATTATTATAAATAAATAATTGAATAAATAAGTGGAGAAAGCTTCCTTAAAATAGAAGCTTAATTAATGTAGAAAGAAGGATGGAAATAGAAAATCACCATTTGGCACACATTTCAGTAATAATTATTGTAAGCAAGAAACATCACTGATTGATAAAATTAGTAGGTAAAAAGTAAGATGAGAAACAGGATATTTGCATAGTCTCCAAGTGTCTCTCTATAAAATAATTAATAATTATAAAGGGAAAAAGAATAACTTTAAAAGGAGAAGCTTGGCAGATGCTACCTTAACCAAGTGAACAAAATTAAAACCATTGGTAATAAGACATGGGCATCATGTGCCTCATTATATGATATGAGCCAGAGAAGGGCACAACATAATTTCTGTGGTATTCTTGCCAGAAATAGACAATGGACAATAAATGTAATCATTGGGAATCAGGAGACAATTCCAAATTGAGGGACATTCTACAAAATAACTAACTGGTGGCCTTCAGAAGTGTCAAAGTCATGAAAGAAAAAGACTAAGGAACAGTCACAGATTGGAGACTAAGAAGACGTAACAGTTAAATGCAATGTGGACCTCTCAGAAAATTGGGTATAGAAGGAACATTCCCAAACATAATAAAGGACATACATGGGGACTTCCCTGGCAGTCCAGTGGTTAAGACTCCATGCTTCCACTGTAGGGGGTGTGGGTTTGATCCCTGGTCGGGGAACTAAGATCCCACATGCCGCGTGGTACAGCCAAAAAATTTTAAAAATAATAAATAAATAAATAAAGGACATACCTGACAAACCCACAGTTAACAACATACTCAAGAGGAACAAGACAAGGGTACCCACTCTCACCACTCCTATTCAACATAGTACTGGAAGTCCTAGCCAGAGAAATTAGAAAGTAAAAGAAAAGTCATCAAGGGACTTCTCTGGCGGTCCAGTGGTTTAAGACTCCGTGCTTCCAATGCAGGGGACGCAGGTTCAATCCCTGGTCGGGGAAACTAAGATCCCACATGCCATGCAGCACGGCCAAAAAATAAAAAAATTTTAAACAAACAAACAAACAGAAAAAAGGCATCAAAATGAGAAAGGAAGAAGTAAAATTGTCTGTTTCCAGATGACATGACCTAGAGAAAATGCTAAAGATACCAACAAAAACTGTTAGAACTAATAAACGAATTCACTAAAGTTGCAGGTTACAAAATCAACAGACAAAAATCAGTTGCATTTCTATACACCAGCAATGAAATATCTGAAAGAGAAATAAAGAAAACAATCCCATTCACAATAGCATCAAAAAGCAATATAATACTTAAGAATAGATTTAACCAAGGAGGTAAAAGATTTGTACTGAAAACTATAAGACATTTATAAAAGATATTGAAGAGGGCACAAATAAATGGAAATATATCCCATGTTCATGGATCAGAAGAATTCATATTGGACTTCCCTGGTGGCGCAGTGGTTAAGAATCCGCCTGCCAATGCAGGGGACACGGGTTCGATCCCTGGTCCGGGAAGATCCCACATGCCACAGAGCAACAAAGCCTGTGTGCCACACTACTGAGCCTGCTCCCTAGAGCCCGTGAGCCACAACTACTGAGCCCACATGCCACAACTACTGAAGTCTACGTGCCTAGAGCCCGTGCTCCGCAACAAGAGAAGCCACCGCAATGAGAAGCCCGTGCATCGCAACGAAGAGTAGCCCCTGCTCGCTGCAACTAAAGAAAGCCTGCATGCAGCAACAAAGACCCAACACAGCCAAAAATAAATAAATAAATAAATAAATTTATTAAAAAAAAGAATTCATGTTGTTTAAATGTCCATACTACCCAAAGCCATCTGTAGATTCAATGCAATCCATATCAAAATTCCAAATGCATTTTTCACAGAAGTATAAAAAAAAATCCTAAAATTCATATGGAACTACCAAAGACACTGGATAGCCAAAGCAATCCTGAGAAAGAAAAACAAAGTGGGGAGGCATCACACTTCCTGATTTCAAACTATACTACAAAGCTATAATAATCAACACAGTATGGTACTGGCATAAAAACAGACACATAGATCAGTGGAACAGAATTGAGAGCCCAGAAGTAAACCCATGTGTATGAGACCATGTGTATGAGATGAACTAATATTTGACAAGGGAGCCAAGAACACTCAATGGGGAAAAGACAGTCTTCAGTAAATGGTGTTGGGTAAACTGGATAAATATGCAACAGAATGAAATTGGACCCCTATCTTACACCACTTAAAAAATGAACTCTAAATGGATTAAGGACTTAAAAAGCCAAAATCAACAAATGGGACTACATCAAACCAAAAAGCTTCTACTCAGCAAGAGAAATAATCAAAAGAATGAAAAGGCAAGCTACAAAATGGGAGAAAATATGTGCAAACCACATATCAGATAAGGGGTTAATATCTAAAATATATAAGGAATTCATACAGTTCAATAGCAAAAAAGCAAATAATCTGATTAAAAAATGGGCAGAAGAACTGAGATATTTTCCCAAGGAAGACATACAAATGGCCAACAGGTACATGAAAAGATGCTCAACATCACTAATCAGGGAAATGCAAATCAAAACCACAATGAGATATTGCCTCACACTTGTTAGAATAGCTATTATCAAAAAGGAAACAGGTAAGTGTTGGCAAGGATGTGAAGAAAAGGGAACTCTAGTGCACCGTTGGTGGGAATGTAAATTGGTCCAGCACTATGGGAAACATGTATGGAGGTTCTCAAAAAATTAAAAATAGAACTACCATATCATCCAGCAATCCCACTTCTGGGTATATATCTAGAGGAAATGAAATCACTATCTTGAAGAGAGAGCTGCACCTCCATGTTCACTGCAGCATCATTCACAATAGCCAAGACACAGAAATAACCTAAGTGTCCACTGACTGATGAACAGATAAAGAAAATGTGGTATATATATATATATATATATATATATATATATATAAAACAATGGAACATTATTCAGCCATGAGAAAGAAGGAAATCCTGCCATTTGCAACCACATCGATGGACCTTGAGGGCAGTGTGCTAAGTGAAATAAGTCAGATAGAGAAGACCAATACTGTATGATATCACTTATATGCAGAATCTTAAAAAAAAAAAAAGCCAAATTCATAGAAACAGAGTAGAATGGTGGTTACAAGAGGCTGGAAGGTGGGGCAAATGGGGAAATGTTTGTCAAAGGGTACAAGTTTCCAGTTATAAGATGAATAAGTTCTGGGGAATCTAACATATAGATGGTGACTACAGTTAAAAATACTGTATTAAATACTTGAAAGTTGCTAAGAGAGTAGATCTTAAATGTTCTCACCACACACACACAAAATGTGTAATTATGTGAGATGATGGATTTAACTAATCTTACTCTGATTATATGTCAAGTATATTTCAATAAAACTGGGGAAAAATGAGAAAAGAGGAAAGGCAATGTGGGATCCTAGGACAGAAAAAGGACATTAATGGGCCAACTGGTGAAATTTGAGTAAGATCAGTTTAGTTAATAACATTTTATCATTTAATTTCCTGATTTTGATAATTGTATATGGTTATATAAGATGTTAACTTTTGGAGAAGTTTGGTGATGGGTATATGGGCATTCTTTTTACTGTTTTTGAAACATTTTTTGGTCAGGCTGAAATTATTTCAAAATAAAAAAATAACCTGTGCTTGGGCCCCACATCCCATGGATTCTGACTTAACAATTCTGGGGTAAAGCCCAGGCATTAGTAATGTTTAAAGTTTCTATGGGTGATTCTAATGTGCAGCCAGGGTTAAGAACTAGGGCCCTTATTCGGTGGTTCCCAAAGTGTGGTCCCTGGACAAGCAGTATCAGTATCACCTGGAAACTTCTTAGAAATGAAAATTCTCAGGGCCCACCCCAGACCAACTGAGTCTGAAACTGGTGGTTGCCCCTCTGTTTTAACAAGCCCTCCAGGTGACTCAATGTATGCTTACGTTTGAAAATCAGTGCTCTGATAAAATTCAGCACAATGATGGAACACACAGGCATGAACTAATCAACTGTATGTTTACAAAGTTATTTAAATCACAACTATCACCATAATAATCAATGGTTAATAGGCATAATGCCCAAACTATTAATATATAATCATAGATAAAATTAAATCTATTCTATGTGGTCACTCATTCAACACTTATTTGAGTATTTACTATGTGGCAGTCTGTGCTAGGTGCTTGGGTATACGACAGTGAATAATAAGACACTGTCCCTACCCAAAGGGACTTTTTAAGGTTTGAATACAATTCAGTGCAATAAATGCAATGATAGAAGTTCTACCGAAGTAGACAGTAGGACCACACAGGTGAGTCAAGGGAAGCTTCTCAAAGGGGAGCAAGTTTTAAAGGAGGAACAGGAGTTGGACTGGGCTTCCCCAATTTCTTGGGGGAGGAAGAGTAGAAGGAATGGGCAGAGAGAAGATAGTGGCTCAAACTATGACTGTTGAATTAAGGTTGGAAATTAGGGGATGGTTTAGAGGAAAAATGATATTGAATCAATAGGAAGGGGAGAGGGTAGGATCTAGGATCGACCTAAGTTTCTGGTTTGACTCACCCGGGTAGGTGTTACTACCATTCACGGAGATAAAGAATACAGGAGAAGGGGCTTCCCTGGTGGCGCAGTGGTTGAGAATCTGCCTGCTAATGCAGGGGACATGGGTTTGAGCCCTGGTCTGGGAAGATCCCACATGCCGCGGAGCAACTGGGCCCGTGAGCCACAACTACTGAGCCTGCGCGTCTGGAGCCTGTGCCCCGCAACGGGAGGGGCCGCGATAGTGAGAGGCCCGCGCACCGCGATGAAGAGTGGCCCCCCGCACCGCGATGGAGAGTGGCCCCCGCTTGCCGCAACTAGAGAAAGCCCTCGCACGAAACGAAGACCCAACACAGCCAAAATAAATAAATAAATAAATAAAGTAGCTATAAACCCATTGCTAAAAAAAAAAAAAAAACATTTAAAAGAAGGAACATGAATCATCATTTTATTTGCTTATTCTCTGCAAAAACTGTTCTGCCTTCTACCCTCCCCCCAAAACTCGCAAATTCTCTGCAAAATCTGTTCTGCCTTCTACCCTCCCCCACAAGAACAGAACACAAAAAAAGTAGGTTGGGATTTATTTCTTTTTTTTAAACTGGGCTGACAATAAACTGAATTATCCCATACACTCAGGTCTCCCGTGTGGCAGGCAAGAATTCTACCACTGAACCACCAATGCTGCTAAACTGAATTATCCCATACACTGTCCTTTATCTTCACTGAATTCTATTACCACACAGTTACAGGAACCAAAAATTCATCTGGGGCAAATAGACAATGATTATCTATTATAGGTAGAACAAAACACAGATTATTAAGATTCTTATGACTACTTTGTACTCTAGGAAATGTCCAAAGGTTAGATTACAACATGAGGTTTGCGTTTGCATGATGGTATTCCTCGTGACCTCTGTAGAAATGGTATCTATGGCACTTATAAGCCTACCAAGGACAAAGGTTCATGTCATAGGAAGCTGAAACTTTTACAAGTCATCTTGACATTTCATTTTCCTTCTACTTTTATGCCAGAATTAGGTTATCTCAAAATGAGGATAGAGGAAAAACTATCAACCAACAAAAACCATGAAAAAGGTGGAAGTTAAAGAAAGGGGAAGTAATTTGTATACGGGTTTTCTCTAAGGAAAAAAGTAACAGAATTCCCTAAAATCTCTCTACTGGTATGACATTAGTAAGTTGCTAATACTGATTCACATGAATTTTGAAATTAATACATTCAATTTTACTTTCCACAGTTTGTTCACTTCATGGCAAATAATCAACAGGTGGCAGCACATCATTCTTAAACACAGTTTCTGATCTGTGCAAAAAATGGGTTCTGGAGTTGTGTATAAATCAAGCTTTTGGAAATTAAATTCTGTTTTATCATTCCAGGAATTCTTTATCTTAATTTCTTTATCTTAATTTCTGATTGATATGCAATAAACAATGGCTTCTAAAGTTGAGAAGTTTCTCCTTAGCCTAAGTTAGTAAGCCAACTCTTAAATGCATTGGAGAGAAGCTTTCCAATAAAAAAATCTTTTTCTTCTGTGACTAATCCCCACTCTTAATGCATTTCATCTGTTTCAGGTACATTTGAATGTGTATATTAAGTTAAGGTAGGGGTGCATCCTGCATTGCATCATTGTTACTAGAAAAAACCTGGAATGTGTTAATGGATGAATAGAATAAATGCTAAAAAGCAGGAGTACTCTGCCTGGTGTCTAATCCCCAATGTGGGGATCATTTGTGGGGCACTCATTGCCCCTTAGCATGGTGCTTACTTGCTGACTGCACATGTTCCTCCAAAGGCGGTTCATCTGCGCCCTGAACTGAAGCATATCCAGACGATGCAGTTTCACTGCGATTATCCTCTTCATGAGGAGAGGCACTGTTGGATGCTTCGTTGGATGCCGGAACTTGTAAAGACACTGATCCATCTTCAACATCCACCTGCGGAAAGCATTTAAACACATTAAGAGGCTCTCAGAGTATATGTTTTTCCTTGACATATCATTACAAAGTTTCTTCATAGGTGACTTATTAGAGCAATGCTTCTTAACCTTTTAAACCTACAAACCATTTTTGATGATCACAAAAATTTCTTGCAGGTCCCAGCCAGAGCAGTTGGAGTAATTGGCTCCAATGGAGTGAAAGATGTTACAGGCAGATTGCCATCAACATCTGACATGTTTATCTGGGTGAACACTTCATAATATAATGCCTGATACCAGGAAGGCACTCAAAAAAAATTCCTATGCTGTCCCCTAGGGGTTTTGAGAATCACTGTCATCTGTATATCTCCTCAAGTCAGGAAGAGTTTGTTGAGTTTGACTTTCTGTTGTGTGTACTGTGAAATAGGTAGTTTTTTTTTTCATTTACGAAATATAACTTAATATTTATTATACTCTCTCAAACTTTACATGCTCAGTTAACAACAAGTTTGATTGCTATGCAATAGTAAGAGAGTAAAAAACAGCAAGGGGTATCAGAAGTCAGTTGGGGTCATCACTTCCAATTCTGACCAAATAATAAGTACATTTGAGGAGAGGGAAGAAGGAGGAAAATGGAGGTGGTCCAACATGGTACCTCTCTGTCACTATGATGTAAGTAGGTCCAATTTTTGGTATAAACTGTAAGTCTAGCACATTACGTAGCTAAAAAATAAGGATTTTTTTTCCTGAAGGCCCAGATATACAAATAACACACTGCTTAAGTTCCTTCGTATAAATAGTTTAGCAACGTTTACCTCAATTCCCAAAGCTTTGAGTATGTCACATTTGCACATGGGGCAAGTCCTGTGTTCTAATAGCCATGGGTCAACACATGTCTTATGGAAAATATGGCTGATGAAGGAAAAAAACACATATTTTGGTTATCAGTTGTGAACTAGCAACACTTTGCCTAATATACTAATGGGTTACCCTGTAAGTTTACTTAGTCTTTTAATGGATGCCTTTTTTTTCCCTTTTAAACACACTATTACAGAAACAATATTTGGAAATTTCATAATACGGTACTTTTAAATAGAGCCTCATTACTCTAGCTTCATAAAAACTATTTTCAATACCACTTACTTGAAAAATAGCTAAGATGTTACCTGACCTAAGGTTTTGTTCAGTAATTCGGATCTTAATTATTTTGTTATTCCCTAACTATAAAATAGTACAGTTAGTCATTCTCAATAATATAGTACAATAAAGTATTGAGTGTAACATAATTCCGATACTTTAGGCAATGTGATAAGTTCCAAGAACGCCACTATTTAATAGCTAAAAGGAAGAGTGTTAAGAACAACTTCCGGGAGAGGGATAATAAGAAGCTAAAGAATGAAGACTTCCAAATAGGTGCTCATAAGTTGATTTTATTTTTTTCTCAATAGGATTGGTAGAATTATTTTGAATTAAATAATCCAGTACCACACACACACACACACACACACACACACACACACACACACACACAGTGATGCTGGCTAGGTTCTTAAGTTTTTTACGGAACTAGTTTCCAAATTGTACCAGATTATGGAAATATTATATAATTAGCCTTGTACCATTTCCAATGACATTAAAAATAAAGCAATCACCTATATTTAAATGAAAAGAAGTTAAAAATAAACACTTTCTTTACATCAGATTGGAAACATTCAAAATAGTTTCCCCCACTACAATCATTTTTGTAAGTCAGCTATTCTCATTGACGACATAAAAGAAAATCAAACTTACTTGCAGGTTAAGATGCGCACTAAATCATTAGGTTTATATAGTTCAATACACACAGCGCAACTATCTCCATCAGGGCCAATTTCCTAAGAGCAAATAGTTATTGTTATTCAGATGGATAAGAAAAATACATTAAACTACAGAGCAAAATCAGAATATACATGTATTTAATAAATTACATAAATTCCTACAGAAGAAGGAGCATCACATCACTAAAACGACTGTTTCAATAAGCAGTTTAAAATTATCTAGACTTAATTGGAATCTAAAAAAAGAGTCAAACTTATAGAAAGAGTGAGTAGAAAAGTAGTTTCCACGGTCTGAGGAATGGGGGAACCAGGGAGAAGTTAATAAAAGGGTACAAACTTTCAACTATAAGATGAATAAGGTCTGAAGATCTAATGTAAAACATGGTGACTACAGTCAATAACACTGTGTATTATGTAATTGAAGTTGGAAAATAAAATAAAATATTTAGACTTTAAAAAGTAAAAGAAGGAAGTTCCTTGGTGGCCTAGTGGTTAGGATTCCGGGCTTTCACTGCTGTGGCCCGGATTCAATCCCTGGTCGGGGAACTGAGATCCTGCAAAGCCACTCGGTGCAGTCTAAATAAATAAATAAAGTAAAAGAATAAAGTCCTGCAAAGCCACTCGGTGCAGCCAAAACAAACAAACAAACAAACAAATAAGTAAAGTAAAAGAATAAAGTCAACCAAAGGGGAACAGTACAAAGAGAAACATGTAGTACTGATTTAAACCTCTTCCTGGTTTTAGAATTTACACAATGCCACAAGTTCTATGGCTATGTTTTTCCATTAAAAAAATTAAGGTATAAGTCACATGCAATAAAATTCACTCTAAATGTTGAGTATACAGTTTTGCAAGTTTGGAGAAACATGCAGTCACTTAATCACCACCATAGTCAAGATATAGGATAGTCCTGGTACCCCAACAAATTCCTCTATACCACTTCGTAATTAACCCCTCTGTAATTAACTCCTCCTTTTATCACTATCTTCTGCCACCCACTCATCTGTTTTTCAGTGCCTGTAGTTTGGGCTTTTCCAGAATATCTTATAAGTGGGATTGTGCCTTATATAGCCTTTGAGTCTGCCTTCTTTCACTTAACATAATGCATTTGTGATTCATCCATGTTGTTGTATGCATCAGTAGGATTCCCCCCTTTTTATTGCTAAATAGTATCCCATGATATGGATGTACCACAGTTTTTTTTATCCATTCAACACTTGAAGGACATTTGGGTTCTTTCCAGTTTCTGGTAATTATCAGTAAAGCTGCCATGAACAATTGTGAAAAAGTTTTTATGTGAATGGGTAAACATCTAGCAGTGAGATTGCTGGGTTCTTTCGAGAGTGTATATTTGACTTCATAAAGAACTGCCATTCACTCTGCTGTACAGCAGAAAGTAATACAACATTGTAAAGCAACTATACTCCAATAATTAATTAACTTATACATACACACACACACACACACACACACACACACACATAGAACTGCCAAACTGTTTTCCAAACTGGCTGTACATTGCATTCTCACCAGAAAATGCATGAGAGTTCCAGCTGTTCCACATCTGGTCAGCTCTTGGTTTTAGCCATTCTAATAAATGTGCTGTGGGTATCACATTGTGGTTTTAATGTGCATTTCCCTAATGGCTAATGATGTTTAGCATCATTTTATGTGCTTTTTTGCCAGCCATATATTTCTTTGGTAAAATGTCTGTTTTGCCCATTTTTCCACTAGGTTGTCTGTTCTCTTCTTGAGTTTTGAGAGTTCTTTATATATTCTGAATACAGTCCTTTATCAGATATGTGATTTGCAAATATTTTCTCCCAGTCTGTGGCTCGTCTTTTCAGTCTCTTAACAGTGTCTTTCAAAGAGCAAAAGCTCTTAATTTTAACAAATTTCTCTTTTTTCTTTAATGGACTTGTTTTTGGTATCATATCTAAGTAATCTTTGCCTAACCCAAGCTACAAAGATATTTTTCTCCAAAGTTTTCTTCTAAAATTTCATAGTTCTAGGTTTTATATTTAAGTCTGTGATCCATTTCAAGTTAATTTTTGCAGAGGGCATAAAGTATGGATTGAGGTTCATTTTTTTTTTGTCTATGGATATTCAGTCATTGCGTATGGAGAGCCAACAATTGGCTGCCCTTTCTTCTTTGAATTGCTTTTGCACCTTTGTCGAAAATCAATCGACCATTTATGTGTGGGTCTATTTCTGGACTGTCTCTTCTGTTTCAAAGATCTAAAGGTCCATCCTTTCCCTAATACCATGCTTTCTTGACTACTGTAGCTTTAAAATAATTCTGCAAATCAGGAAATGTGAGTCATCCAAATTTGTTTTTTATCAAAATTGTTTTGGTTATTCTAGTTCTTTTGCTTTTCCAAATAAACTTAGAGTCAACTTGTCAATTCCTACAAAGGATGCAACTAGGATTTTGATTGAAACTGCATTGAATCTATAGATCAGTTTGGGGAGGAAGTGACATCTTGACAACAGAGTCTTCTAACCCATGAACACGGTATATCCCTCCATTTCTTTAGGTCTTCTTTGATTTCTTTCTTTCATTATGTTTTGCCCTTTTCAGCATATAGATCTTGTACATATTTTGTAAGATTTATACCTAAGTATATAATGGTTTTGGTGCTGTTATAAATGGTATTTTTTTATTTCAGTAAGTTCTGTAGCTATATTTTTATTGTAGTACAAACTTCCATAGCTATTTTTTGATACGTGTTTTATACATCAATGGTAGTTTTCAACTGTGCTAAATCTGAAAATGGATGTTCAAGTAGAGTTGTACTGAAGCACTGTAGTAATTTCCTGTTGCTGTAACAAATTACAATACCTTAGTGGCTTAAAATGACACAAACTTATACTCTTACTGTTATTGCTCATGGCCCCTTTCTTGCATCACTGCAACCTCTTGCTTCCATTGTCACATCTCCTACTGCACTGTAGTCAAATCTCCCCTTTCCTCCCTCTTATAAAGACACTGTGATTATACTTAGGATCCACCCGGATAATCCAGGATAACCTCCCCATCTCAAGATCCTTAACTTAATCACATCTGCAGAGTACTTTTTGCCATATAAGGTAACATTTACAGGTTCTAGGGATTAGGACCTAGATGTCTTTGGGGGCCATTATTCAGCCTACCTCCAGCATCAAATAGATTAAAAAATCAATAAGATTTATAAATTCCAATGAAAATCATACTTTGGAAGAACATTTAGCTTTTAACAATGGCTTGGTAGCACTGCTTTAAAACAAATAGCATTTACAAGTCATAAATGCACCTTGTCTCCTTGTTTCAGTGTGCGGAGTTGAAGCCTTCCAATAGCTTTTTTAGCATCTGCCTTTAATTGTCTCTGTAATAAAAAAAAAATAGCCAGTATTAGAAAAAATATTTCTAAAAGAAATACGATAAAAAAGGTAGAGAGGATTAATAAATATTTATCAGGTAAAAGTCAATGTCTAAGTAAATTTTAAAAGATAAAATTTAATTAGCCATAATAAATGCCCATTTATCTGATATCAAGCAGGATTTTTTTAAATTACTGAAACCTTATGTTTCCTTACCTTCTTAAACAGCAGCTTTGGGTCACAATGGTAAAGCTATGCGTCCCTATTCCAAATGGATTCGGATGCTATGAATTTTCAAAGCAATTTTCCTATTTTCAAAAGCCCAGAGGTCCTTAAATTACATCTTTTCCGATTTCTTTTTTGAATCATGTCTTGTTTGGTAGAAAGTGCATTGGATGCAAATGGACCTAGCTTCAAAATCTGACTTTGTCACTTACTAAATGAATAATCCTGGACAAGTCATTAAATCTTTGAGCTTGTTTACTCATCTATAAAATGAGGATAATACCAATCCTTACAGTGTTATTTGGTATTAGGGGAAAAAATTGCTGTTTATAACCACTACTGCCTTGTAAGGAGGGTGGATTCTGAGAGTGGTAAGCCTTTTTTTGTTTCACTGAACATATACCTAGATGAGTCTGGATATGCAAAGGCAAGTCCGTGGCTCATTTAGGGAATAAAGACTAAAATATTACATATATATCTATATCTATCTATCCATACACACACACATGTGTGTGTATGTATATATATGTGTGTGTATATATATATATATATATTTGAATCAGAAGTGAGGTTAAGGTATAGGGGGAAATTTAAAAGGTGAAGGAAAAGTGAGAAAGAGAGGAATCAATGAGAGACTATCCCTCTGTGTGGGATGAACTGCCCAGAGGAAAGAACTCCCAGGTGGTATGAGATATTTGGTGTTAATTTGAAATTATTTGTGATGCCACAAATAAACCTTCCTTCTATTTCAGTAAAATCTACCACATACACGAATGCCTCAAGTGAAGATAATATATATGTAAATTGAAGAAGAGGCTAGGTTTCACACCTGGGTGAATGCTGTATGGAATAGAGAGATAGCATGTGCAGCATGGCAAGATGATAAGCAATCTTCCTATTTTGTACTGTAAAATGGACAAACTTATAGAAATTCAGCAGAAAGTAGATGCTCAGAACCAGAGGTCTTGTGAGGATGTCAACAACTTCCTCATCCCCCTGTATGTACCTCCATCCCCAGCAGGGAGACCCCTAGGTGACATTGAGGTTACATGAAAATTAGATATAACGTAAGTAAAGTATCCAGCATAATGTCTGGCTGATAGCAGACACTCAATAAAATGTTTATTAAACAAAAATATAAAGTACTATTTATTCATCAATTAGTATTACAGATTTATACATATCTGTAGCAAATATATTTTGGAAGGGAATAATCCATGGGTGTAGGTATGTGAGGAAATTCCTTAATGCCCAAACCTGCCTCCTATAAGATATCATTTTGTGAAACGTATTTGGCTTGATGCCAAGGACATTACTGCCAAAATATTTCTTTGCTGGCATAGTAGCAGCAGAAACTTCTCAGATTGTTACCTGACTGGCAAATATAGCTCATAGAAACAGTTAATAGGAAGGCCTAGCTCTCAGAAGGAAAGAGACACTAATCGAAGCCCTTTCACTCTCTCTCTGAGACTTAATCATGGATTTCACTCACAAGGGGAATTTTATGATGGTACTTAATTTTTTTAAATAAATGTATTTATTTAATTTTTCTTATTTTTTTATTTTTTGGCTGTGTTGGGTCTTCGTTGCTGCACGTGGGCTTTCTCTAGTTGTGAAGAGTGGGGTCTACTCTTCGTTGCGGTGCGCGGGCTTCTCGTTGCAGTGGCTTCTCTTGTTGCGGAGCATGGACTCTAGGCACGTGGGCTTCAGTAGTTGCGGCACGTGGGCTCAGTAGTTGTGGCTCGCAGGCTCTAGAGTGCAGGCTCAGTAGTTGTGGTGCAAGGGCTTAGTTGCCCTGCGGCATGTGGGATCTTCCCAGACCAGGGCTTGAACCCCTGTCCCCTGCATTGGCAGGCGGATTCTTAACCACTGCACCACCAGGGAAGCCCTGGTACTTCATTTTGAGCTTAAATATTTTCCCTTCTGTCAGTTGCATCACAAGTAAATAATAGAGTGATAGTGAAAGGAGGTACACTTAGGATCTTTAGAGCTGGAAAACTCTTAGAGTTCACCTAGCCTGAGATCTAATCTGACAGATAAGAAAACTGATGCCCAAAGAGAAAGAATGCTGTGCTCAAAATCTCAGAGTTGGTTAGTGTCAGTCCCACTGAAGCCCAGAGTTTGGGAACACTTAACTCTGACATCAAGGTAGCCATCTTTTGTTTACTGTGGCTTGGAGCAGGAAGCTAGTACTACTTCCTTACATTTATATAGTTATTTTATAATTATTTTTGATATCTATTACCTCATTTAATCCTCACAACAATCCCCTAAAGGAGAGGATATCTCCACTTTAACGTTGAGCAAGTGGAGGCTTGGAAGAGTAAAATAACTTGTCCAAAAGGGCATGCAGCCTCTGAATGACAGAGTTGGTACTGGAAGTCTGCTCTTCGTATTCCAAGATTCCATTACGATACAACCATCCAAAACCTTCTGAAGTTTTTCCAACTCCTGGATTCTATGGTCTGTCAAATTGTGGCCAGTCCTTACAGGGAACAACCAGTAGGCCCACAGGATTCTGGCCCTGGCCTAGACTTCCAAACATCACTATTTTCTTTTCCTATAAAGCATGAGCTATTTCAACACGAAGATGAAAAAAATGCAAATGATACAAAAATAGAGCCAACAAGAGAAAACTGGGCAAGGAAAAAATGTAGTTGATAAGAAGTCTTTGACAATCATTTTGCAACCTGTCTTTAGAGCACTTCTGATTTAGGTTTAAGTAACAAGCTCTATGACACAACTGGGGAAATGCACTCACAAGGAAGTAATACATCTCTAGTGTATTTACCTGATTAAATCTATATAGTCTGATTTCTCATTCCAAAATATTCAACAAAATCTAAATGCATGAGTCTCCAGTGCTAGTGTTCATCAATTCATCAGGGATGAATGCTAACTATACAACTTTGATTATATCCAAGACTAACGCAAATTAATTTGAGAGATGGGATCGAAGGCAAACTTTAAATGTAATGTCCAAGTCTGTGTGAATGAGAAAAGTGGAACTTACATTAAGACCAGAAGATCCTAAGCAAGGGACTTGATTATGAAGGATCTCTAAAACATTTGCAGCACAGAATAAACCGATGTTTAATGAAGCAGCCCTAGAATTTAAAAAAATCCTTTAAAGGACAATTTGAATATTTCCAATAACTCCTACCAAGCTTTTATAAAGAAAAGACATTTCTTTCAATATGGAGGAGCAACGTGGTTTTGTTAAGAAGCATAAACTGTATTTTTAGAACCTGAATAAAGGTCACTTTTAAAACTGCCATCAGTACTCAAACTATTTCACTGTCACGTGATAGCAGGAGTTCCCAAGATGCATCCATTCCTCTAAAAACTGACATACAAGAACAAAATTAAGACCAAGTAGTTTATATTAAATATATGTTTGGGTAATTTTGTTTAAGTCAAACTTCTGGCTTTAACATTTAAAGAGAATATGCCCCAATGCAAACTGTAATTTATATTTGATTCCTTAAAATCAGAACTTCAAGAGTATATCTACTTTGTTACACAAATTACTTTGGGCACCTTTTCAGTACTTCTCCACCATATCAGAATTCCCCCCTACCCTATAAATTGCAATAGCACATTGTTTCTACCTCTTATATTCTGTAGTTGAATTATTCATCTGTCTTTTTCTCCTAGTAGATTGTGAGTAGGTGGAAGACTGGGCCTTAATCATTAAAAAAATTTCCCATAATGCCTAGTAGTTGCTCAAAGAATAGCTTCTGAGTTTAGAAAAACACATTTTCATGATTTTCTCATCTAAGTTTTACTCATTAAAAGCTTCTATTCTATCAAATCTGGGAAAAGAAAGGTTTAGAGAACATGTATTGGGCCCCTGCCATGCGTCAGGTTTAACCCTAAGCTTTTTACATGTGTCATCTTGTTTAAACATTAACAAGTTTATGGAATAGGTATTTTAATATCCAAATTTTATAGACAAGAAAAGGTTTTGAAGCTTGACTAAAGTCCAGGCAGCTGGTTAGTTGCAGAGCTGTTATTCAATTCAAGCCCAGGTTCTATGTGGCTTTAAAGCCCATGATCTCTCCACTATAGCACACTGCCTCCACTGTGTAACAGCAAAGAAGCCCTTAAAGGGCTTCACATTCCTTGTGAAGAAGATAAATGAAAGAAATAAGAAAAAAACCCCTCAAAGTCAGCTATTACCCAATCTTCAAATCCTTCCTCAACTGGCTACTTACTGTGATTTGGGGAGCTCTTTTATTTATTTTTTTTTAAATAAATTTATTTTATTTTTATTTATTTTTGGCTGCGTTGGGTCTTCGTTGCTGTGCGTGGGCTTTCTCTAGTTGCGGCGAGTGGGAGCTACTCTTTGTTGTAGCACGCGGGCTCAGTAGTTGTGGCTTGCGGGCAATAGAGCACAAGCTCAGTAGTTGTGGCGCACGGGCTTAGTTGCTCCACGGCACGTGGGATCTTCCCGGACCAGGGCTCGAACCCATGTCTCCTGCATTGGCAGGCGGATTCTTAACCACTGCACCACCAGGGAAGCCCTGGGGAGCTCTTTTAAACAGGTATTTTATATCAATAGACTCTACCCACCTCTTCCCCAATCCTAAGAGATACCTGGTCTAAGAATATTTGGCAGAGTAGAAGACTGATTCAAAGCATCTTGGTTTTTCACCAATTTTCTTAAAAGAAGCTTAATGCCATTAGTCTATTCAAAAGCTGGGATGGTTCTAGTCACTGAAGAATTTCAGCTGTATAGTTATTTTGGTTCTGAGTGACACTTTAAGTGGACTGAAAATGAAGAGTCAGGTCAATTCTTATCCTATATTACAATGTTCAATTTTTAAATTACCGTGAACTCAAAGATATCTTACCTAGTTCATCTGTGAATTTATATCAAACTAAGTACAATAAATGTTTTAGTCTGGTTATTTGTCACCTGGGTTTTGGTCCCATAGCATTCAGCTTTTAGTTTAACTGAAACCCACATGAATAACACTAGGCACGTAGTCAAACCTAATCACTTGATGGTGGGGGGAGGGGGCAGAGTGGGGTATGTAAAAGCAAGAAAAAAGGGTAGATATAAGCAAACTATATTTTCCTGCTCTTAAGTCACTACTTTTTTTTTTAATTTATCTTTGGCCCCATTGGGTCTTCGTTGCTGTGCACAGGCTTTCTCTAGTTGCATTGAGTGGGGGCTACTCTTTGTTGCAGTGTGCGGGCTTCTTATTGTGGTGGCTCCTCTTGTTGCGGAGCACGGGCTCTAGGCACGCGGGCTTCAGTAGTTATGGCACGCAGGCTCAGTAGTTATGGCGCACGGGCTTAGTTGCTCTGCGACATGTGGGATCTTCCCGGCCCAGGGCTTGAACCCAGGTCCCCTGCATTGGCAGGCGGATTCTTAACCACTGCACCACCAGGAAAGTCCCTCACCACTTTTTTAAAATAAAAATTTTCACAAAAATTTGGCTCGGAATTTATAAAACAGAATACTTAAAATCAAGGATTATAGTAAGAGGATTCTTTTCTTCAGATACATTCCTGTGAACAAAATCAAAGTTTGAGTGATGTGGCTGTTTAGATATATGAGAACTGAGAGAAATCTACTTTTTTCCCCAGCAAAAACCTAGGCATGGAATCACTGTGTTGTACACCTGAAACTAATATAATACTGTATGTCAATTATACTTCAATTAAAAAAGATAAAGCCCAAAAAAACCTCTGTATAATATTTGAATGAGAGTATTCCTAAAGGAAAGAGGAGGTGCAGACTATAGGACAGCTTCCCATAAGTCTATGGAACTACAGAAATAGGAGTACAGACCACTTACATGAAGGTGATCCCTGTGAACAGTGTGAGGAAATGCACTGTAAGGAAGAGCAGTGAGAAAAGGGGGAATTTACCCTAGGAGATAGGTTATGAGTCAGATTATAGCATTTTTCAAAGAAAGACAATCAAAGCCTTTATCAGAGTAAGTGAAAATTTTAAAAAATCCCGACAGACCCATTGTAAGAGCTTCCTTTTGTCCAGTGAGAAAGTCAGAGAAAGACTATAAAACCAGGTCCTACTCAGATGAGAATCTGTTTAATCTGCTCTTCTTACACAAGAGCCAAAGCAGTGGTTTTGTAAAGGGCTCTAAATCTCAAATTCAGGCAGGAACAGATACATACAAATGCACCCACTACAAATATGTATATATTGATAGTGGTGCAGTATGCAGACACCTGGTAAGTCTTCCAGTTAATTTCATATACTAGGACAGTAGAGAAAATTTAATGTAACCAGAAATGTTTCAGATATTTTTAGTCATGCTTTAAGTTCAAGGACAAATTTTAAGATATTAATGTAGCTAAGTTCTTCCTCATCTGAGACCACACAGGAGTGCTATCTCTTTGGCAGCAAACTATAAGGACATGTGTGACATATCTCTGCCCAGGAAGCCAATTTGAGTCTCAGGATCTGAGGCTCAGATGGGGGACTGGTCACTAGATAATTCTGCTAGCAGTTGGCCATGCTGCTCCAAGCTCAGGAACCCAACAATGAAACCAGGTGCATATTATTTATCCTGATTGTTGCTCCAGATGTGTATAACAAAATCATCAATCACTAACATAAAGAACACTGACTCATTTATTTTTTAACTGAAAGTCTGTACCTTTTAATCTCCCTCACCTATTTCTCTCCTCCCCCCACTACCCCCCACCTCTGGTAAACACCTGTTTGTTCTCTGTATCTATGACTCTGTTTCTATTTGGTTATGTTTGTTCATTTGTTTTGTTCTTTAGATTCCACATGTAAGTGAAATCATACAGTGCTTGTCTTTCTCTGCCTGACTTATTTCACTTAGCATAATATCTTCTAGATCCATTCATGTTGTCGCAAATGGTTAAGATTTCATTCTTTTTTATGGCTGAGTAATATTCCATTGTATACAGGGAGATAAAGAGGCACAAATTTCAGTTACAAAATAAATGAGTCACCGGTATGAAGTGCACAGTGTGTGGAATACGGTCAACAATTATGTAATATCTTTTTATGGTAACAAATGACAACTAGACAATCATGGCGATCATTTTCAAATGCATAGAAATATTGAATCACTGTGTTACATACCAGGAACTAACATAGCATTGTAGGTCAATTATATTTCAAAAACAAACAAACTTGGGACTTCCCTGGGGGTCCAATGGTTAAGACTCCGTGCTTCCACTGCAGGGGGCACGGGTTCGATCCTTGGTCGGGGAACTAAAATCCCACATGACGTGAGGTGCAGGCAAAAAACAAACAAACAAACAAACTTACAGAAAAAGAGATCAGATTTGTGACTACCAGAGGCGGATGGTGGGGGAAGGGGGAATTAGATGAAGGTAGTCAAAAGCTACAAACTTGCAATTATAAGATAAGTAAGTACTAGGGATATAATGTACAACAAGTATAATTAACACTGCTATATATTATAAATGAAAGTTATTAAGAGAGTAAATCCTAGGAGTTCTCATCACAAGGGAAAAAATATTTTTTTCTATTTCTTTAATGTGTATCTACACGAGACAATGGATGTTCCCTAAACCTACTGTGTTAATCATTTCAGGATGTATGTAAGTCAAATCATTGTGTTGTACACCTTAAACTTACACAGTGCTATACGTCAATTATAGCTCAATAAAACTGGAAGAAAACAGAAAAGCAAACAAAACAAACAAAATAAAACCATCTTGACGGCCATATTCCCAGGGTTGGCCAAGGGCCAAGCATGGTTTCCTGGGAGACTTTCAAGGAGTAAGCAGCTAGATCTACTGTGTTGTCTCTTTCCTTACAATCTACTCTCTCTCTCTCAATCATGGTCTTTTTAACAACAAAACAGTTGTTTTGGGCTTTTACAATTAGTAAAGCGTTTAGGTATAAGGTAAGCAAGAACAACATAACCATATCTAATACTTGCAGAAGGCAATGAAGGATGAAAATAGGTTCAAAGAAATAATTCTTCCAATCTATAAGACCATTTAAAACATCTTTATATTGATGTACCAATTTAATTATCTGTTTACTCCCTTGATCTATGGCCACTTGAACTTTGGGATAAACTTGTACAGAGCTATTTAAAGTAATGAACTATATCTAATTCTTCCTCAGGCCAGTCACTCTCCATTGGTATCACATCCTGGGGAGGTTTTAGTTCAGCTTCCCAATACATTTGATTATCATAAGATGTATTTATATAAGGCAGTTGAACCTTACCAACAATACCAGTATTACACCATATCACAGTATGGTTATGATACAGTTTCATCTGGTTACAAAAGAAGTCAGGAAGTATCACAGAAGTGTTTATTAAATCTTCCTAGAAGAAATTGTTCTTTGCCCACATACCAGATATTATGATGGACAAGTGTTACCACCAGTGGTGAGGATTCTGTCATTTCTAGGTTCCATGTTAGCTGAGGACAAAGTCAATCATTTGTCTCAACTCACACTATTATACAGTTTTCCCACTGACTGTTGTGCAGCAAGGCTGTCTCCCTCCCATGGGGAATACACGGGTATCATTCAGTATTATTCCTATTCCTATAACTCATCTTATTTTGGTCCATCCTTTGGGAGAGGTCAGTCAGAGATCAGCAATGTAAGTTACAATTTCACCCAGGAAATTTCCATAAGTTTGGGGCTCTGCATGTGTCTCAAAGATGCTCTTCCTGAACTTCCATAAGTAAAAATGGAAGGCCATTACCCCATGACTACCTGGGTCCCCATGTGGAGTAAAATAGTTAACAGACCCTGCTGTGTCAGAGTATATGCTCTTTCCAAGTGTTGAGTGCTAACATTCTCTAGCATTATGTATTGGGTCTGTGTGACCATATTACTAAGTCTTTATCATCTTTCCAAGTGGATTCCCATTCTTTTCTCTGCTCTTGGAAGATGATTCCTACCAATCTATTTCAGAGAGTAAATTCTTTTCTTCTGAAAGACAGTTTTCATTAAAAGTAAATTCAGCTTGTTCCATTATACGAAGGCCAGCTTCTATTTCACCTAGACCCCCGTTTTGTTTCACTGGCCAATGTTTAATCCAACACATACCTTGTTTCCACTGAGTATTGACTGCTTGAGTAAGGTTAAGGTACATGTACTATATCCCAAAAAAGCTGGGTGTCCCATGCAAGAGTCAAGTGTATAATGGTGACTCCCAAACTCAGTTTAGTTTGAGCATGCCAGAAGGTTTTCCATAATCTTCCTTGTCTTAGGTTAGGGTTGTTCCCAGTGAAGACATGAATCCACCATATAATGCCTAATATGTTATTTTCATTCACAACCCATTGATATTTTTCATCTTGTTTAAAAGCTTTCCATCCACAAAAACAGGGATGATGTGTGTTCTTGCACATCATACTATGGCATATCAAGCATACGACCACTATATGCTGTCCATTATAATTGGGCATTTTGGTCATCAAAATTTATGGTTATACATTTATCAGTTTGCCTGACATTATTTACTATGTGTCGTAATGGTTCAGAGGGAAGACATTCCTGATTATTCTAATGAATTTTAACAAAGGTAAATTTTCATTACTCAGTTTCAGTACTATTTTTACCAGTAAAATGGGGATAATGCAGTTAAATATTTAGTGATAGTTATAACCATCATAGGCATCAAGCTTTATGTTTTAAAAATAAGAAGTCAGGAAAATTAAATAACATGTAAATGACATTTCAGCACTCTCAAGTATATATAAGCAAAAGGGATTATCAGTCATATATTTAATCCTTTAGTCACCAAAGGATAAACAAATATAGCCCATTAAGTAGTGAAAAATGCCCTCTCAAAAGCCTTATCTAAAAGGTGAGGGTTTTTTTTTAATTTTTTAATTTAATTTTATTTTTTTATACAGCAGGTTCTTATTAGTCATCAATTTTATACACATCAGTGTATACATGTCAATCCCAATCGCCCAGTTCATCACACCACCCCCCCATCCCCCCGCTGCTTTCCCCCCTTGGTGTCCATACGTTTGTTCTCTACATCTGTGTCTCAATTTCTGCCCTGCAAACCGGTTCATCTGTACCATTTTCCTAGGATCCACATATACGCGTTAATATACGATAATTGTTTTTCTCTTTCTGACTTACTTCACTCTGTATGACAGTCTCTAGATCCATCCACGTCTCTACAAATGACCCAATTTCATTTCCTTTTATGGCTGAGTAATATTCCATTGTATATATGTGCCACATCTTCTTTATCCATTCATCTGTTGATGGACATTTAGGTTGCTTCCATGACCTGGATATCGTAAGGAGTGCTGCAATGAACATTGGGGTGCATGTGTCTGTTTGAATTATGGTTTTCTCAGAGTATATGCCCAGTAGTGGGATTGCTGGGTCATATGGTAATTCTATTTTTAGTTTTTTAAGGCACCTCCATACTGTTCTCCATAGTGGCTGTATCAATTTACATTCCCACCAACAGTGCAAGAGGGTTCCCTTTCCTCCACACCCTTTCCAGCATTTCTTGTTTGTAGATTCTCTGAAGATGCCCATCCTAACTGGTGTGAGGTGATACCTCATTGTAGTTTTGATTTGCATTTCTCTAATAATTAGTGATGTTGACCAGCTTTTCATGTGCTTCTTGGCCATCTGTATGTCTTCTTTGGAGAAGTGTCTATTTAGGTCTTCTTCCCATTTTTGGTTGGGTTGTTTGTTTTTTTAATATTGAGCTGCATGAGCTGTTTATATATTTTGGATATTAATCCTTTGTCCATTGATTCGTTTGCAAATATTTTCTCCCATTCTGAGGGTTGTCTTTTCGTCTTGTTTATGGCTTCCTTTGCTGTGCAAAAGCTTTGAAGTTTCATTAGGTCCCATTTGTTTATTTTTGTTTTTATTTCCATTACTCTAGGAGGTGGATCAAAAAAGATCTTGCTGTGATTTATGTCAAACAGTGTTCTTCCTATGTTTTCCTCTAAGAGTTTTATAGTGTCCGGTCTTACATTTAGGTCTCGAATCCATTTTGAGTTTATTTTTGTGTATGGTGTTAGGGAGTGTTCTAATTTCATTCTCTTACATGTAGCTGTCCAGTTTTCCCAGCACCACTTATTGAAGAGGCTGTCTTTTCTCAATTGTATATCCTTGCCTCCTTTGTCATAGATTAGTTGACCATAGGTGGGTGGGTTTACCTCTGGGCTTTCTATCTTGTTCCATTGATCTATGTTTCTGTTTTTGTGCCAGTACCATATTGTCTTGATTACTGTAGCTTTGTATTATAGTCTGAAGTCAGGGAGTCTGATTCCTCCAGCTCCGTTTTTTTCCCTCAAGACTGCTTTGGCTATTTGGGGTCTTTTGTGTCTCCATACAAATTTTAAGATTTTTTGTTCTACTTCTGTAAAAAATGCCATTGATAATTTGATAGGGATTGCATTGAATCTGTAGGTTGCTCTGGGTAATAAAGTCATTTTCACAATCTTGATTCTTCCAATCCAAGAACATGGTATATCTCTCCATCTGTTGGTATCATCTTTAATTTCTTTCATCAGTGTCTTATTGTTTTCTGCATACAGGTCTTTTGTCCCCCTAGGTAGGTTTATTCCTAGGTAGTTTTTTCTTTTTATTGCAATGGTAAATAGGAGTGTTTCCTTAATTTCTCTTTCAGATTTTTCATCATTAGTGTATAGGAATGCAAGAGATTTCTGTGCGTTAATTTTGTATCCTGCAACTTTACCAAATTCATTGATTAGACCTAGTAGTTTTCTGGTGGCATCTTTAGGATTCTCTATGTATAGTATCACGTCATCTGCAAACAGTGACAGTTTTACTTCTTCTTTTCCAATTTGTATTCCTTTTATTTCCTTTTCTTCTCTGATTGCCGTGGCTAGGACTTCCAAAACTATGTTGAGTAATAGTGGTGAGAGTGGACATCCTTGTCTCGTTCCTGATCTTAAAGGAAATGCTTTCAGTTTTTCACCATTGAAAATGATGTTTGCTGTGGATTTGTCATATATGGCCTTTATTATGTTCAGGTAGGTTCCCTCTATGCCCACTTTCTGGAGAGTTTTTATCATAAATGGGTGTTGAATTTTGTCAGAAGCTTTTTCTGCATCTATTGAGATGATCATATGGTTTTTATTCTTCAATTTGGTAATATGGTGTATCACATTGATTGATTTGCATATATTGAAGAATCCTTGCATCCCTGGGATAAATCCCACTTGATCATGGTGTATGACCCTTTCAATGTGTTGTTGGATTCTGTTTGCTAGTATTTTGTTGAGGATTTTTGCATCTACATTCATCAGTGATATTGGTTTGTAATTTTCTTTTTTTGTAGTATCTTTGTCTGGTTTTGGTATCAGGGTGATGGTGGCCTCCTAGAATGAGTTTGGGAGTGTTCCTTCCTCTGCAGTATTTTGGAAGAGTTTGAGAAGGATGGGTGTTAGCTCTTCTCTAAATGTTTGATAGAATTCCCCTGTGAAGCCATCTGGTCCTGGACTTTTGTTTGTTGGAAGATTTTTAGTCACAGTTTCAATTTCATTACTTGTGATTGGTCTGTTCATATTTTCTATTTCTTCCTGGTTCAGTCTTCGAAGGTTATACCTTTCTAAGAATTTGTCCATTTCTTCCAGGTTGTCCATTTTATTGGCATAAAGTTGCTTGTAGTAGTCTCTTAGGATGCTTTGTATTTCTGCGGTGTCTGTTGTAACTTCTCCTTTTTCATTTCTAATTTTATTGATTTCAGTCCTCTCCCTCTTTTTCTTGATAAGTCTGGCTAATGGTTTATCAGTTTTGTTTATCTTCTCAAAGAACCAGCTTTTAGTTTTATTGATCTTTGCTATAGTTTTCTTTGTTTCTATATCATTTATTTCTGCTCTGATCTTTATGATTTCTTTCCTTCTGCTAACTTTGGGTTTTGTTTGTTCTTCTTTCTCTAGTTCCTTTAGGTATAGGGTTAGATTGTTTATTTGAGATTTTTCTTGTTTCTTGAGGTAGGCTTGTATAGCTATAAACTTCCCTCTTAGAACTGCTTTTGCTGCATCCCATAGATTTTGGATCATCGTGTTTTCATTGTCATTTGTCCCTAGGTATTTTTTGATTTCCTCTTTGATTTCTTCAGTGATCTCTTGGTTATGTAGTAACGTATTGTCTAGCCTCCATGTGTTTGTGATTTTTTATGTTTTTTTCCCTGTAATTCACTTCTAATCTCATAGCGTTGTGGTCAGAAAAGATGCTTGATACGATTTCAATTTTCTTAAATTTACTGAGGCTTGATTCGTGACCCAGGGTGTGATCTATCCTGGAGAATGTTCCATGTGCACTTGAGAAGAAAGTGTAATCTGCTGTTTCTGGATGGAATGTCCTATGAATATCAATTACTTCTGTCTGGTCTATTGTGTCATTTAAAGCTTGTGTTTCCTTATTAATTTTCTGTGTGGATGATGTGTCCATTGGTGTAAGTGAGGTATTAACGTCCCCCACTATTACTGTGTTACTGTCGATTTCCTCTTTTATACCTGTTAGCAGTTGCCTTATGTATTGAGGTGCTCCTATGTTGGGTGCATATATATTTATAATTCTTATATCTTCCTCTTGGATTGATTCCTTGATCATTATGTAGTGTTCTTCCTTGTCTCTTGTAACATTCTTTATTTTAAAGTCTATTTTATCTGATATGAGTATTGCTACTCCAGCTTTCTTCTGATTTCCATTTGCATGGAATATCTTTTTCCATCCCCTCACTTTCAGTCTGTATGTGCCCCTAGGTCTGAAGTGGGTCTCTTGTAGACAGCATATATATGGGTCTTGTTTTTGTATCCATTCAGCAAGCCTGTGTCTTTTGGTTGGAGCATTTAATCCATTCATGTTTAAGGTAATTATCGATATGTATGTTCCTATGACCATTTTCTTAATTGTTTTGGGTTTGTTTTTGTAGGTCCTCTTCTTGTCTTGTGTTTCCCACTTAGAGAAGTTCCTTTAGTATTTGTTGTAGAGCTGGTTTGGTGGCAATGAATTCTCTTAGCTTTTGCTTGTCTGTAAAGCTTTTGATTTCTCCATCGAATCTGAATGAGATCCTTGCCAGGTAGAGTAATGTTGGTTGTAGGTTCTTCCCTTTCATCACTTTAAGTATATCATGACACTCCCTTCTGGCTTGTAGAGTTTCTGCTGTGAAATCAGCTGTTAACCTTATGGGAGTTCCCTTGTATATTATTTGTCATTTTTCCCTTGCTGCTTTCAATAATTTTCTTTGTCTTATTTTTTGCCAATTTGATTACTATGTGTCTTGGTGTGTTTCTCCTTGGGTTTATCCTGTATGGGACTCGCTGCACTTCCTGGACTTGGGTGGCTATTTCCTTTCCCATGTTATGGACGTTTTCAACTATAATCTCTTCAAATATTTTCTCGGGTCCTTTCTCTCTCTCTTCTCCTTCTGGGACCCCTATAATGCGAATGTTGTTGAGTTTAATGTTGTCCCAGAGGTCTCTTAGGCTGTCTTCATTTCTTTTCATTCTTTTTTCTTTATTCCACCGCAGCAGTGAATTCCACCATTCTGTCTTCCAGGTCACTTATCCATTCTTCTGCCCCAGTTATTCTGCTATTGATGCCTTCTAGTGTAGTTTTCATTTCAGTTATTGTATTGTTCATCTCTGTTTGTTTGTTCTTTAATTCTTCTAGGTCTTTGTTAAACATTTCTTGCATCTTCTCGATCTTTGCCTCCATTCTTTTTCCGAGGTCCTGGATCATCTTCACTATCATTATTCTGAATTCTTTTTCTGGAAGGTTGCCTATCTCCACTTCATTTAGTTGTTTTTCTGGGGTTTTATCTTGTTCCTTCATCTGGTATATAGCCCTCTGCCTTTTCATCTTGTCTATCTTTCTGTGAATGTGGTTTTTGTTCCACAGGCTGCAGGATTGTAGTTCTTGCTTCTGCTGTCTGCCCTCTGGTGGATGAGGCTATCTAAGAGGCTTGTGCAAGTTTCCTGATGGGAGGGACTGGTGGTGGGTAGAGCTGACTGTTGCTCTGGTGGGCAGAGCTCAGTAAAACTTTAATCCGCTTGACTGCTGATGGGTGGGGCTGGGTTCCCTCCCTGTTGGTTGTTTGGCCTGAGGCAACCCAACACTGGAGCCTACCTGGGCTCTTTGGTGGGGCTAATGGCAGACTCTGGGAGGGCTCATGCCAAGGAATACTTCCCAGAACTTCTGCTGCCAGTGTCCTTGTCCCCACAGTGAGCCACAGCCACCGCCCGCCTCTGCAGGAGACCCTCCAACACTAGCAGGTAGGTCTGGTTCAGTCTCCCCTGGGGTCACTGCTCCTTCCCCTGGGTCCCGATGCGCACACTACTTTGTGTGTGCCCTCCAAGAGTGGAGTCTCTGTTTCCCCCAGTCCTGTTGATGTCCTGCAATCAAATCCCACTAGCCTTCAAAGTCTGATTCTCTAGGAATTCCTCCTCCCGTTCCCGGACCCCCAGGTGGAAGCCTGACGTGGGGCTCAGAACCTTCACTCCAGTGGGTGGACTTCCGTGGTATAAGTGTTCTCCAGTCTGTGAGTCACCCACCCAGCAGTTACGGGATTTGATTTTACTGTGATTGCGCCCCTCCTACCGTCTCATTGTGGCTTCTCCTTTGTCTTTGGATGTGAGGTACCTTTTTTGGTGAGTTGCAGTGTCTTCCTGTCGATGATTGTCCAGCAGCCAGTTGTGATTCTGGTGTTCTCACAAGAGGGAGTGAGAGCACGTCCTTCTACTCTGCCATCTTGGTTCAGGGCTGGTGAGGTGAGAAGTTTTAATGCTATTCTTAACCACTTGTACAGAAGTTGATTTTCTTAAGATATATTATAAACTATGAAAATTACTTGAGTGATGAGACCGGAGTCAAATATCCAATGGAGCTTGTGCAACACCAGACAGTTCTTTATAAACTACATTACTTGCTTATGGGGTTTAATGCCACATTAATAGATATAATATAGCACTTGGAGTACAGAAATACATACCCCACCATGAACATGCACAAACCAAACACTGTAACTATAAACTTTGAGCCAAACACTCTTGTCATTGTAACTACAACCTTTGAATAGTTCGTCATACTGGATACCAATTTCTTTCCAACTTCAGAGATAAAATCAGCACAGTATACAGATGCCAAATATTAACACAGGGTGAAACTATTGAATGGCCCGGCACAGGAATTTTAAACATCCTTTTGACCACAGCTAGTAACGGGCTGAACCTGCCACCAATGTGATAAGCTGCTTCTCTAAGGAGAAGTACAGAAGTCAATTAACTTTAAACATTGAGATAATCATCACTCATTACCACATGCTGGTGTCTAAATCTTTACAAAGGTTTTATAATAAGATTTCAATTTTTCATCTGTTCCCAAATTTAATTAACCTTCTTGCCATATAGAAATCCTCACTGCTTCCCTACTCTCAAATAAATTGGGTTCATCTTTGCTTATTCGAGAAAGAGTGCATGAAGTGGCCAGAATTTCACTGCCTTTGGAGGAATTTCTCAGTACATATAAAATACAATCTTGCCCCCACTATATGATCAGCTGAAAGCCTTAAATCCCTACTAATCATTCTGGAGAAGTGGCACACCACTCTGCTGTTGTGTTGAGAATTCTCGAGAGGGAGAGGAGGTTAAGAAATGACGGTGGCATGGACCAGAGTGGAAGCAATGGACGTGGTGAGAAGTAATCGGATTCTGGATATATAATGAAGGTAGAAAACAACAGGACTTGCTGATGGAGGTTATACGGGAAGTGAAAGAGAAGAATAAAGAATTAACTCCAAGGTTTCTGGCCTGGGATCAAGAGAAGTTCTTCTGAAAATGGAAGCAATTAATAGCATGTTTGGGTGTCTACAGTAACAGAAGACAAGGCAGAGGATATTGGGTATGGACACAGATGCAGATATATGGGTACATGTGGTGGAAGCTTGTGGAAGTACCCTTGATTACTTCAATTTTCTCAGTGGAATAAGATCCAAAATACAAGTTGAGAGTAAAGTTGGAGGACGTGTTGGAGGTTTAAGGAGAAAGGAATATGTATGATTAGTAACCTAGGAAAGGAGAGGAAATGGCTAAGAAAACATGGCATGATTGTTGGGCAGCAGTAAGCAAACTCACTCTGAGTTTGTGATCATAAATTTAAAATGAGATTAGCCTGTATAGATGCTAATGTTTTTCTCCTACTTCAGCTAAGCAAAGAACTGGCATAGAGTAGGTGGGAAGTAGGATTTAATCAGGGTTGGGTTTTGACAGCAAGTTAACAAAGAGAGAGAAGGGCCAAGGAAACTGAAGACGTATGCATGGGAGTGGCCATGGAAGTTAAGCTGGGTAAGGAAGAGAAGTAAGGATATAAGAGGGATGAGGGGCACTTTAAAGGTGGTAGGATCAATGCCATATAACCAGAGGTTCTTCCCTGTTCAATGATGCTTTGGTATTTTTGTTCTATTATTTCTATACTTTGTACCTGTTTATACATCAGCTGTTAAAATATGGGAGAAATTATGAATGTGTGACTCTGTTTGGAGCCTAGTACTATATGATCCACAATTAGATCTTTAAACTTGCCTACTCATGACATTCAGCCTAGTCTCTCTTCCCAGCCCTGCCCTCAAATGCAAATGCACACACGTACAGGCACACACTTACATGTAAAATAACAGTGGTTACCTTTGGGTGATGACTACAGTTTTGTTGTTGTTGTTATATGGAGTTGTGGGTGAAGGTTTTTTTCCCTTGTACTTTCTAGTTTCTAAATTTTCTATATTGCGTATGAAATGCTTTTGTAATTTAGAAAAAATGTGTAAAGGAACATATGTATTTACACCCATATATACTTAAATGCTGGCTGTGCTCCCTAATGAGGTATTAGAAGACTTAACCAGGCAGGATTAAGGCCATAGACATATTTCAGAAAATAAGAGATTTCAGAGGATAGAAGGTGACATACTTTTAAAAACTACCAGTTTTCACAAAACATATGCATGGATCATTGTCCAGCAAGTGAAGTATATTAAAATGCATGACACTGAATCTACAATTAAAACAGTAAAATATTTTTAAATTGGAAGAAAGGGCCATTACAAACCTGCTTCCTGCTTTGAGCTCTCGCATTCCGTAATCTTCGAGCAGAATAAAAGATAAAATAGCCCACAGTTGCTGCCGTAATAATAAAAAAGGACACAGAAACGAAGAAAATTGAATAGTGATTCACCCAAGGGCCATGTTTTTTCCCTACTTCAATGACCATTGTTACTTGTATGCCTCTTTGAATAGATTGTAGAATTTTTGTGCCTTTCAGATTGCCGATCATGATTGCAACGATGTCTCCTGCACCTGTAAAAGAAAAGGAATTCAGTTTTAGTTTGGTAAAGCATTCTTAGTATAAAAATCCAATTGCTAAAATGATTTTAAATGACACTCAATGAGACAAAGGAAGGACATTCATTCAATTAACATTTATTGGGCACATATGCATATGAAAGTTATAGGGAATATAAACATGCTGAGACTTGGTTACTGATCTTAAGGAACTCATAGTTTAGTAAGGAACCTATGATATATAACAAATACCTCCCCTCTCCTCAGGTTTGCCACCTATAATTCAAAAGTATTGGGTTTGGGGCCCAATTTGCCTCTTACATGAAGGCTTTCTTAAAGACAAGTAGTCACCTGGATGGTAGGGAATTCTCCTAGAGAATCTGAGATTTGAGAAAGACAAAACTATTTAACTATATGTTTCCCAATTTATAAAGTGATAAACTATCTCATGAGCTCGCTACTAAAATGTATAAGGATCTACATATCAGGATTAGTAATTTGAGACAAATAATGATTACAAGCCCAAATGGACAACCTATATATATGTCCATGTGCCATTTTTCTATATCTTCAAGAGCAATGTAAAATTTGTCCAAGATGCTCTAAGGTTTTGCATGGACCTAATCAGGTTAGCAATGAATATAACATGTAAAATTGATAGAAAGGTGTTTCTATTCAACCCCAACTAAAGTCAAGTCTGAAATCAGACTAAACTTATTACTTAGTCTAATCGTCTATAAGTCTTAGTCTAAAGGCCAAATCTCTATAACATCTCCCACTTTACCGACTTTATAAATCTTGTGATAAAAATAAAGAACAGACATTATCTTTCCCAGTGGTGTGTGAATGTTAGATTACTCTCACCATTCCAACGCTTATCACGGTTTATATTCCTTCTAGTTTAAATAACCTGAGACCAATAATCTTTAGGAAGAGAATAGAGTTCTTTGAATGTTAATAGCATTCACTTTCAATGGATCAAATCAGGAGTATAAACCTTAAATGGCAATGTATATAGCAAAATTATTATGCAAGTAATCCCTTAAATTTATGGCCCCCAGTGGCCAAAGTCTACAAAAGATCAAGATCCTCGTCTCACTTGAAGTTACTAATTCAAAAAATATATTCATAGGGTATTATTAAAGATCCTTAAAGTTCCAAAAGACGTTATTTTTACATATGACAGCCATTTAGTTAAACCCTTTTATATAACTTTGCTGACTCATTTGCCATTACTCAGTTTGGTAACATTGACGACTCACTCTCTTCCCATTTACATGAGGAAAATCTCAAAAGCAATGGGAAGTGAAGGAGGTTGAAATGCCTTCTTTGCATCTCTTTCCTCTATCAGTATATAATGCAAATAGTCCTAAAGAACTGGCTATTTTGCAAGAGAGAGGCTCATTTTTCTCTTTATTTGGGGGCTTTACATTTCTAGCTTTGGCACTAAAAGCACAGAAATTATTTCAATTCTCTTTTGTCACTATTTGGCTTTTCTCTACAAGCCATCTATCAGGAAAATTTCTGGTTATAAAGTTTTGATTAATTATATAACCTAGCATTCATTTCTGATATTGTAACCTGAATAATCTTCGAAAGCATAGATCATTCTAAAAATGAGGTTTTGGAATATATGATCATTTTAAAGATTTCTTTTTAAATCACAGATGTGTCCTTCTAAATGTTTTTGACTAACAGAAGTTTTCATTCTTTTAGAAGATATGAGGTGGGTGGCAGGGCTGGATGCTCAGGAACATACTGGCCATTGTGGTCAAATGGAGATTAAAAAACAAGGATAGTCAAGAAATATACATTGTCTACACATAAGGAACAATGCTGTGCCTCAATCGCCCCAATTCATATTCATATATGCTATATGTAGTCCAACTATCTATTGAATTAGCTTTCTAATCATATAAAAGACCTATTTCTAAGCATTATTATATATCTCCTCCTCCCTACACCCTTGCAACTATTTAAAAACTGCTCCCCCTCCACTGTTCCTGTTCACACTTAATGGCATCACAACCCTCTGGTCACCGGGTTTAGAAACCTCAGAATCATATTTGAATACTCACTGCTAACCTAGTCAGTCACGTAGATAATACTTCCTTGGCATCTCCCATTATCAGATCCTCTGTTCCATTCCTGCTGCCCTATAATGTAGGCCCTCATAATTTCCTTGCCTGAGCTACATCAGTAACCTCCTAACTGGTCACTCTAACTCCAATTTTCCCCCTTCCCTTAAAGTTTCATCAGCCTTCCTGATTGACATTTGTCATCACTTGGTTGGATCATGCCTCTTCCCTGCTCAAAAGTCTTTAGTGGCTCCTTATTACTCGTTAAATTTCTAACTTCTTGGCCTAGCATTTAAAGCCTTACATGATCTGGTCCCAAGCCAACTTTTCCAGTTTGATGTACCTCCACTACACCCCCATCTCATGAACACTTAGATCCAGCCACATGGGATCGGCTAGTGTCATTCACTCTTCATAACTTTCCTTTTGCTCATTCTGTTCTCTCAGCCTAAAATGCTCTACATCTGCTCTGACACTCCCCCTTCCTTCTCTGCCTGTCTATGTATCACTCAAGTCCCAGCTCAAATGTTGCCTCCTGTGTTATTTTCCCGAGTTCCAAGTGAGAATGTAAATGTTCCCTCTTTGTTCCTCTGTTACTCCCTCTCTAAAGAACATTTTAAGGGCAGAGACTGTCTTTTAATTACCTACAGTAACGCTTTCCTTTATCTGGTATTGTCAGAGAATTAGGTATTCCATATAAGTTAAATTCCCAAGTAACAAAAAGTTTTACACAAATACTTAATTTCAACAATTTTGAAAGGACATTTTAAAAAGTCATCCATACAGCCCTATTTTCCTAACTAGGATATACTGATTATGATTTACTATTGATAGCGGATCATCTTTATAAGCCATTATTTAATACAGTAGTTAGGTTATTTGTCCCCAGACTGTTACGATTTTTCACCAAAGTCACAGACTTGGAGAGCTGGAATGGACCTTAGATATCATCCAGTCTGACTCTTTCGTTTTTTAATTAATTTATTTTATTTATTTATTTTTTGGCTGCGTTTGGGTCTTTGTTGCTGCACGCGGGCTTTCTCTAGTTGCGGCGAGCAGGGGCTCCTCTTTGTTGCGGCGCGTGGGCTTCTCATTGCAGTGGCTTCTCTTGTTGCAGAGCACGGGCTCTAGGCGCATGGGCTTCAGTAGTTGTGCCACGTGGGTTCTAGAGCTCAGGCTTAGTAGTTGTGGTGCAGGGGCTTAGTTGCTCTGCGGCATGTGGGATCTTTCCAGACCAGGGCTCGAACCCATGTCCCCTGCATTGGCAGGCGGATTCTCAACCACTGCACCACCAGGGAAGCCCCTCTGACTCATTTTTGAGTTCTCACTTTGGGTAATTTTCTTTGGGGGAGAGAGGTTGTCACTTGTTGCTTCTAGCAGCATCTCTCCCCTCTTTCTAATTTTATACATCTAATCTACTGTCAGCTCTGAGAAGTCATCAAGCTTGGATCTAAACAAAGAATAAAACAGGCTCCCAGAGAGAGCTTGAGGGCTTCGGTGCAAGTACCACCCTCTGATATTTAGATTGGTTGCTCAGTGACATTTTTGTTTACTTCCTGAACCCTGGCTATGTTCTGGATAACTGAAATTGCCAGATAAGATTCATCTGTAAACTAGACCCTATTCTAAGTGCTTTACCTGTATTAACATATTTAATCTTTACATCAACCCTATAAGGTAGGCATTGCTATTATCCCATTAGAGATAAGATTGACTAACTTGCCTAGGATAACACAAGCTAAAACATGCAGAACTGGTATCTGAACCCAGGCAGTTTGGCTTCAGCGCCTCTGCTCTTCACCACCATTCTACATCAGTTCTCTATCTTCAATGAAACCTAAAGCTATTATTTCACTGCAAAAAATGAAAATTAAATAGGTACATTTGGGATGGGGAGTGGTAAATGTTTAACAACTGGCTCTTGGGGGAAGTGGAAGAAGCCTTGATTTGTAGTGTGTGCCAATTTCCATGGTATAAATACTACTCCCATGGCCATATGAATGTGGAGTTGGGAAAATATGGGTACAATTGGCTGAGTCAGATGACTCCAGTGCACCACTGGACATTACAGAGTCAAAACTTAAATACAAGTAGTATACAATTCAAAACTTATAACGAAATTACTTTGCTTATTCTTTTCACTTATTCATACCTACTTTAAAAAGCCAAAGTTCATGTACAGTCCCAGGTAAAATTTGTTTTTGTTAAAACACAAAATATGTACCCTAAAACTTCAAAGAAGAACAATCAATCAGACTTCTTTTTGTGGAACGGAAAAAAAAACTTTTTCTGACTGGGGCGTGTGAGTGAATGAGTGTGTGTGTGTGTGTTTTGCTACAGCAGGCATGCCGAGCCTTTTTTCTCCCTTAAGCTTTCTTCTTGTCCTTAAAATATTGGAGATTCAAGGGGCTGTTATACTTCAGCTAATTCCAAACCTCTCAAATTAAAATTAATGACTTTGAAAGTGATCTTTTCAAAGCATCACGAAACATATTCTGTATAAAAAGTTAGCCATTTATTATAAGAAACACAGATGTGGTCGTATTCAGAACTTATTTTGAATGTTTAGTTTCTCTGATTTCTGGTGTGTTGAGGAATAGAAACTTGAAGGGAACTTTGAAAATGCACACAAAGCCCAAAAGTTTTTCTCATCTTAAATAAGATTTAGAAAATGTGAAGAATGACATTTTTTCAAAGGGATGATTAAAATACAATCTTTTGCCTACTTGGAAGGATGAAGTATTGCTATTCCCTTCCTGGAGAAACTCAAAGCACTTCTTCAGTGATTATAAGAATTGATCTTCTTTGAAGACAGGAGTTCAGACACTCAAGAAAACAAGCTCAGTTAACAGAAACTTAACCTGTATCATTGAATCTATGTTCTTTATGCTGCAGAATTTTGCATATCGGTTTATTCTCTCACAGTAGTACAACAACGTATTAAATGGAAATAGTTTTAACACAATCTTTAAAATTATTGCTATATCCTTAAACCATTCTTACAGTTGATCTTTTTTTTCTTTTTAAACAGTTTGGCAGTTTCTTTTTTTAAATAAATTTATTTATCTATTTATTTATTTTTGGCTGCGTTGGGTCTTCGTTGCTGCGCGTGGGCTTTCTCTAGTTGCGGCGAGCGGGGGCTACTCTTCGTTGTGGTGCGCGGGCTTCTCACTGTGGTGGCTTCCCTTGTTGCGGAGCACGGGCTCTAGGTGCGCAGGCTTCAGTAGTTGTGCCTCACGGGCTCTAGAGCGCAGGCTCAGTAGTTGTGGCTTGCGGGCTCTAGAGCACAGGCTCAGTAGTTGTGGCACACAGGCTTAGTTGTTCCGTGGCATGTGGGATCTTCCTGGACCAGGGCTCGAACTCGTGTCCCCTGCATTGACAGGCAGATTCTTAACCACTGAGCCACCAGGGAAGCCCCTTAGAGTTGATCTTTAAAACCAATGTTGATGTACTAACACATAGACTCTTATACAAGGTGTCAAGCTTTTCACTTTTCTATCCAAAATATTGCTACAACAACTATCTCATTTGGAAAGTACCAGGCTTAAGAAGCCAAATATGGGTTGTACAGCTCAGCTGATTAAAACATGGTGCTAATAAGATCAAGGCTATTCAATTAATCTTCTTGTGGATCAGTTATACAGAAGACAGTACCTCTAAACTCATTAAGTATTTTGTAAGTATCTATACACATGCCAGACACTGTGCTAGGCCTTGGGGCTACAGAAAGGAATAAAATATAGTCCCTGCCCTCTAGGCAGTTGCAAATGTCTCCTATATATTAGCCATTCATCACTAGCAATATGAACTAAGCCAGCGAAATGAATTGTACATATCCATTTTCATGTCCAGTAGTAGAAAAAAATGATTTCCAAATCACATTCTGAACTGATACTGGGTTAGAATAGGTTCCTATATAAAAAAGACAACTTAATTTCCTTCAATGCCCAGTAATTTGTAATATAACAAACTGTACTTGTTTCGATATTTCTGAACTTGGTAGTGCTCTTTATTTAAAAATTGGTAACCAGAAACAGACTAGAGTTTGAGGGAGGGAAGAAGTATCATGTGGCAAAAATAACCCTGAAGTGGGAATCAGACCATTGGGTTGCAGCTTTTGCCTGAAGGAAGCAGGGCTGTACTAAGCTTCTAAAATCAATTCCTTCTGGCAAAGGAATATGACCACATCTCTCCTGCTATCCTTATGGAATTTTCAAACAGCTATTAATTTCATTGTTTTTCCAAAAATCATAGCACCCATTCCCACCAAAAAGAAAAGAAAAATCTTTAACATGCTAAAAATGTCTGATGAGGAAAACTGATCATTAATTGGACAACAAACCTTTATGGCCTAAACCCTGATCACAGAACAGCTGTCATTTCAGGATTTGAATCTCTCCAAATCTGCACTTGGTTTCAAGGATTTATTCATAAACTTTTAAAATGTCTTTATTGGAGTATAACTGCTTTACAATGTTGTGTTAGTTTCTGCTGTACAACAAAGTGAATCAGCTATATGTATACATATATCCCCATATCTCCCTCCCACCCTCCCTATCCCACTCCTCTAGGTTGTCACAAAGCATCGAGCTGATCTCCCTGTGCTATGCAAATGCATAAATTTTAATGCTTTGTATCCGATAAATTTTCAGAGTTGAAAAGCAAAAAAAAAAACCAAAAACAAGCTGTCATTTTTACAATTCTAGTGTATTAACACCACTTTATAATTAACAATTTAATGGTCAAGAATAGCTAATCTGGGCCCTTGTTGCTTACATATTCCTGGGTCCAGCAGAACTTTAACGACATTTATCTTGATAGGATCATTGTAGCAGTCACTCAATTCTACAAGGAATCCTTGAACTTCTCCCTTAAAAATCATTAACAACATGATACGGCTCAAGTTTTTCACATTCTCACTCTGCTACCTAGAGTATTTTGGGAGAAGGGATAGATTAGGAATAGATGATAATTAAGCAGAAGAGGAAATTCAGACTCCAATTTCAAATGTTCAACAGTGAATAAAGGTTTTGGCATGTGCCTATCTTGGGAGCAAAGGTAATAAAATAAGCCGTAGCAACTCTTACTACTGTTACTCAATATCATTCAATTAAAATATCATTCAAGTATAATTAATATAAATAAAGGTTATCTATCCCAGCACTACTGGCAAAAAATACTTTATAGTTATTATTCATAATACATAGAAATTTGACCCTAGGATCCTGCTGGTGGCCAACCCCATTCATTTCTTTCAAAAAAACTAATGATATTATGGTTTTGGTCTAATCTTATTTATTTGTGAACACAGACAAATTCATTGAATAAATTATTTATCAAGTGCAAACCATGTAGTGAGCTCTGTGCTTCTAGATCTTCCCCCCCACACACATTTTAATATTAACATGTCAAAATGGAAAATAAAGTCTAAAATATTTTACAATATATGAAATATCCTAAGCATATGGATGGCATACTTACAGCACCTTGGCATTCAAACACAAAATACAAGGAGGTGAGGAAAGCTGTTCTAGTATCTATTTCAACCAGTTTTCCACTTTTAATATTAGAAAGAAGTATTCACAATGAGTGACTTACAAATAATAAGGGCAATTGAAAGCCAAAGTAGCTCTTCTAAAAATAAGCTCACATTCAATACTGCCCAACATTCTGATGATACAATGGGGTCACCACTTCTGAATTCACTTGTATCTGGAATGAACAAGATCTAGGTGTGACGAATTCCAACATAATTCTCTAACAAACATTTCCTCCATTAGAAAATCTGGAACCAATTCAAGTGAACTTCTAAATATTCGTTTTGCCCACAGTAGCTTTTAAAGGTTCAGTTCCCCCCCACCCACTCCCTCATAGCCCAAACTCTTTGAGCAACTGGGGAAGGTCAATGTATTTCAAAGAGGGATATCAAAGCTCCCCAGACCAAGCAGTCCTAAGTGGGATTTTTTTAAACCAGTAAAAAAAAAAAAAAAATTATCTAAACTTTTAAGCCAGACTAGCCTCTCTTTATTCAAGTTCCTGTTTTGTGACAACTTGTTTTTTTGCCCCCTTTTGGTTATTGCCAGTCACCAATGAACCAAATTTAGTTTCTTAAATTGACTGCTTCATAGCAGCTCTCTGGATGAAAAAAAAAAATAGTTTTATCACTGCACCTCAACAAACAAATATGCAAATGATTTAAAAGTATCTGGAAATATATGTCTGTGGTTTACTGGGAACCAGACAAATCAGTACTGCACATCCCTTTAATATGTTATGCTCCTAACTAGCCTTTAGGTAAATTCTAGTCTATAGCAGAATATGAAATAGGCATTAGTACAGGTTGCCTGTTGGTTAAAGCAATGGTTCTTAACTTTTTGTACTGTTACAAGTCATCTTTTTGAGGGGGGGGTGGTGGCAGTGAAGATGACCAAAATCACCTTGTATTATTAGCATCCTTTTAAGCCAACAAATGAAAGCCAACAAATGAAACAGAAGCACATGGGTAGTTCAGCAAGTTGCCTTTCTTTCTGTCCTGTACCCCCAGGTTTTGAAGATAATACTACACTAGGGAATGGGTCACAGATTGATATGGCACCAAAAAAATCTCAGGAGCTGGAACCCTCAGGAAACAGCATATTAAAGACACTAGGAAATTAGAAACCATGCTGTTCCAAAGGTCACAGATACATAATTTGTGGATGACATGTCATATTCACAGATAAACAATTCTTAGAATTATTATTAAAAAACCTAGTCCTGCCAGGCCTCTTCTGATTTCCACAAGTGGTAATGTTTAGCACATTGTTAAGAACCCAAGGGCTAGATCAGCATTTCTCCAAGTTTCTAGACTTGGGACTCCTTTATACTCTTTAAAGTTATTGAAGACTCCAAAGAACTTTTGTTCATGTAGATTATTTCTATTCATATTAATCATATTAGAAATTAACAGAGAAATTTTACATTTATTTTTTCATTCATTAAAATAACGGCTGTAAATATGTTAATGTAATTAACTTTTTTTAATCAAAAATAACTATTTTCCAAAAAAATGTAATAAGAGTGGCATTGTCGGGGGCTTCCCTGGTGGCGCAGTGGTTGAGAATCTGCCTGCCAATGCAGGGGACACGGGTTCGAGCCCTGGTCTGGGAAGATGCCACATGCCACGGAGTAACTAAGCCCGTGAGCCACAATTACTGAGCCTGCGCGTCTGGAGCCTGTGCTCCGCAACAAGAGAGGCCGCGATAATGAGAGGCCCGCGCACCACGATGAAGAGTGGCCCACACTTGCCGCAACTAGAGAAAGCCCTCGCACAGAAACGAAGACCCAACACAGCCAAAAATAAATAAATAAATAAATAAATAAAATTTAAAAAAAAAAGAGTGGCATTGTCATTTGTGTAAACCTCTTTAATGTCAGATTTAATAGAAGACAGTTGGATCTTCATATCTGCTTCTGCATTAGATCTACTGTGAACTGTTTTTCTGGTTGAAGTATATGAAGGTAAATCTGTACTCACACAGATATGTAATTAGAAGATTGGGGAGTGTTTAATAGGTCTTCCAAATACCCAAGGCTGAATAACCATTGTATGTCAGTAGTTCTTTCAAGTTAAAAAGGAGTTGCTTGGAGAAAACAGCTAGTTCAGCTCACAACTCAGTCATACAAGTGTTTTGTGCCTACTTCCCATTTCACCACACAGAATAGGCAAAAAAAAAAAAAAAAAAGTTGTGTATGACAGAGTAGAGATTTAATAAAATTACTTATTCTTACTGCTACGTCAAGGACATTCCTGAGTGAAACTGGCATTTTCTTTTTTTTTTAATTAATTAATTTATTTATTTACTTTTGGCTGTGTTGGGTCTCCGTTTCTGTGCTAGGGCTTTCTCTAGTTGCGGCAAGCGGGGGCCACTCTTCATCGCGGTGTGCGGGCCTCTCACTATCGAGGCCTCTCTTGTTGCGGAGCACAGGCTCCAGACGCGCAGGCTCAGTAGTTGTGGCTCACGGGCCTAGTTGCTCCGCGGCATGTGGGGTCTTCCCAGACCAGGGCTCGAACCCATGTTCCCTGCATTGGCAGGCAGATTCTCAACCACTGCAACACCAGGGAAGCCCGGCATTTTCTTTTTACTGTAAATGCATGGAGGTATAGTATACAACATAGTTTGGTGTTTCTGTCTTAACTGGTGCTAAGGTGCCAGCAGCTTTTCCCCACCGTTGCTTTTATACCATCCTTGTAAATGTTAACACAGTGAATTCTGCAAATAATGTCTATGTATTACTGTGAAAATAGTTTTGACCTCATGGGCCCCTGAAAGAATCTCAGGGACCAGTGCTCCCAGATCATATTTTGAAAACTGTCGGGCTAGATCAATGATCCTCAAACTTTAATATGCATGAGAATTACCTGGGAAACTTGTTAAAACATTGAACTCCCTGGGCCCCATTCCCTAATTCAGTATGTCTGGGGTGGGGCTTGGAAATCTACAGTTTAACAAGTTCTGTGCGTTCTTTTGCTGCATGTGGTCTGTGGCCCATACTTTCAGAAGTATTGGGCTGGAGTTTGATTATAGTTTGATGTTATGGTCAAGGAGTTTCAAGATAGTGGTCCAGTCACTCTAGCCAGATCAATGCCAATCCTTTACCCTGCATAGAAAAACTCTGCCAATAAACTTATTTTTTGAAAATTAGCCATATAATAAACAGGCCCATTTCTTTTCTGTTATAATACTGCTTCATTGTCACCATTGTCTCTCACCAAAATCACTGTAACAACCTCCTAACTGGTTTCCACGCCACGAGTCTCAGTCTTCCAATTCATTCCCCTTACAGCTACTGGATAAATTTTTCTAAATGGGAAAAATGTTCGTATAATTCCTTTGCCAAAGGCCTTTAAAGAGCTCTTTGCCAAAGGCCCTTAACTGGTCTCCATAAAGCTCTGTAGCTTTACTCACCTACAGAATAAAGTTCAACCTCCTTTTATAAGATCCTGACGCATCTGCGTTAGATAGGTTTTACACTGTCCAAAGGCCTTTAAAGAGTTCTTTGCCAAAGGCCCTTAACTGATCTCCATAAAGCTCTGTAGCTTTATTCACCTACAGAATAAAGTTCAACCTCCTTTTATAAGATCCTGACGCATCTGCGTTAGATAGGTTTTACACTGTCTAGTGCAGGCTTCCCTTGAGGTTATCTGGTTAACTTGAGTTTCACTAAACTATGGATTCTTTCACGTTAGGGACTGGGTCTTTCACCACTGTAACTACAATGTCTAACAGAGTGCCTGGCATGTAACACATGTCAAATAAATATTTGATGAATGCAATTTTAAGTGTGCTATATTTAGTGGTAATTTGAATCTTGATTGAATCTGAAAACAGATTCATCCTTTAAAGATAATTGTGGTGAACAGAGTCTAAGATGCGCCTCCTCCCTGCATTCAAAGATGGCATTTCTTCAAGACTGTTTGCTTATAAGCAAGGACATATTATCTATACACGAGTAACAAATTAAATACTAATCCTACTCTGCAAACCCTGGGTTTAGTGTGACGCTTACTGCTACAGTGCAGATCCCACTGAAATCACCATACTGCCAGAACAGCACTAATGGTGGCAATAATCCCTCTCCAGCCTGGGGTTTGAGTCCACTGCAGTTTCACACTTACATTCAGGAGCTAGGATGGATGCCATTTTAGCCCCAAGTTCAAGTTGGAACCCAGTTATCCTGGTTCACTAGGAGACTGGTTGTTTGGGCACTTATGAGGAAGTTCAGAGGACATAAAAGAGAAGTCTTGAAGCAGTTGGAACAGGTTGAGTGTTTATACAACCTTAAATTTGTGCTGATACTGAGGAAAAGAAAATAATAAGATATGCTATTGCCAGGCCAGGCAGAAATTGTAGTATGTATGTTATTTGATTAATAGGGTATTCTGTAATTGTATTAAAATGTTCATGCTAAAGTTTTCTATTGTCATAGCTTTTGTTTTGGAGTAGTAAGGTTTCTAGAAACCAAATTCAACATTTGTTGTTGCTATTTATTAATGTTTCCTGCAGGAATGCTAGTCAGTAAACTCCACAGCATCAATGTATTCAACCCTTTGGGATAATAAATTGCACGATATCCAAAGCTATTCAGAATCTGATAAGACTATTTAATGGCTCAAGGTAAAGCAATTACTGACTAACAATATACACACAACAGGTTAAAAATAATCAGATCTCTGTTAGGCAGTAAAAAAGATAAACAGGAGATTTAGGGGTTTCGGGGAAAGAAAACTTACGCAAATGAATGTTGGAAATTATGGTGCTCTATTGTCCTTGTAGTCATTGGTTCTGTTTTCCTGTAATGTGAGACCTTGGGAAGGAGAATTCCACTGAATAAATTGCTGCTGTATCCAGGGGGGAAAAATGAGCACAAAACCAGGCCATAGCCTAGGCATAAAATAAAATTCTGACATGGCCTCCATCATGCCACTTTACTCTCAAATTTTCAGATCAGGTGAAACTAGTACAAGAATGTATGGACCTAGAGACTGTCATACAGAGTGAAGTAAGTCAGAAAGAGAAAAACAAATACCGTATGCTAACACATATATATGGAATCTAAAAAAAAAAAAAAAAAGGTCACGAAGAACCTAGGGGCAAGACGGGAATAATGACACAGACCTACTAGAGAATGGACTTGAGGATATGGGGAGGGGGAAGGGTAAGCTGGGACGAAGTGAGAGAGTGGCACGGACATATATACACTACCAAATGTAAAATAGATAGCTAGTGGGCAGCAGCCACATAGCACAGGGAGATCAGCTCGGTGCTTTGTGACCACCTAGAGGGGTGGGATAGGGAGGGTGGGAGGGAGGGAGACGCAAGAGGGAAGAGATATGGGGACATATGTATATGTATAACTGATTCACTTTGTTATAAAGCAGAAACTAACACACCACTGTAAAGCAATTATACCCCAATAAAGACATTAATTTAAAAAAATATTTAAAAATATTTTAAAAAAGAATGTATGGAAGGGAAATGTACTCTGAACCTTAAATATTGCCGAACTCTAGAGTGTGACATTTTTATGTAGGTCTAAAAGCCCTACCTATATTGATATTTGAGTGCCAAACTAAAATATCATTATTAGCCCCCCGCCCCCTCCAAAAAAAAGGCAATATAGGCTGAAAATGTAAGCTAGATGGAAAGGGCCAGGTCATTGTTTATCTTTAGCTACTTCCTGTTCACCCTTCTCCTACTACAACATCTAGCCACAGGGCTGGTCATAAAGGGGTGTTCAAACTTTTGCTGAAACTGGAACCTCTTTTTGTGTGCATTCTCTTCAGGTATAGTTTGTAATAGGGGAATTAGATTGGAAATTGCATTAATCATTAAAATTAGGAAGAGCATTATGTTGAGATATAGGATATTCATTTTGACCTTGCCACAAGAACCCAAGGGTGCAAAAGTTATAGACATCCAATTAGTGTTCTATTAGGTATCCGAATTAGAGAAAAAGAGAATTTGGTATGCCTCTACAGAAATTTTGGTACCGCTCAGTATAAAAAATTCATAAATAAGAACATTCTACTAACTGAGAATATTAAATTTCCTCCTGTATTAAGTATTACAAAAGCTAAGTTCTGTACTAAGGCCTGTACACTAATTTATAAAAACAAACACAAACCTGTCTCATTTGTGTTTTTTTCCTTTCACAATAAATTGTTTCTGAAAGTCAATAAGGAGAATAAGCCTAGCCTGTGGAACTACACTTTGAAGTCACATTAACCTGATATAAAAGGTACCATATTGGACTTCCCTGGCGGTCTAGTGATTAAGAGTCTGCACTTCCAAGGCAGGGGGCACGGGTTTGATCCCTGGTCAGGGAACTAAGATCCCACATGCCGCATGGTGTGGCCAAAAAAAAAAAAAAAAGAGGTACCATATTAGTACCAAGAAACGTAACTTAAATGTTTATCATCACGATTGAAAACATTCTGTTCTTATCATAGTGAGATAACTGGTCTAGTCGATCCTTGACAGAACTTTGATACAGTTAAAGCATGAGGCCAGTCTAAGAGAGAGAGACAGACAGGGGTGGGGAGGGAGAGAGAGAGGAAAGAAGTTGTCAAGTACATGGCAATCAGTGTTTTCCAAATTATATTTCAGATGTTAAGTATTTTGAAAGAAAAATGATTCTATAGATAAATAAGTTTAGAAAATAATGCATTGAACAAAGTTAAAGTGTTTATTTAGATGCATTTAGACTTCTCAGAGGCTCTGAGAAGCCCTGCAGTGATATACATTGCCAATCTCCAAGACAGGGCTATACATGAGGGTGAGGAGGTGGCTAAGCTATTCTTTAATGATCCAGGCTATGTACTAAGTGCTTTATATATTATCTAATTTAGTCCTCACAATAACCTTATGAAATAGGTACAATTATCATCCCCCATTCAATAGATGAGTCTTAAAGAGGTTAATTTGGCTAAGGTCACAAAGCTATTACATGACAGAGTTGGGATTCAAGTAAAAATCTACCTGATTCCTAAGTTCTCCATCTTCACCACTTTGCCATCAAAAGGTCCAAAGCCATTTCTATTGTTAGAGCATAACATCTTGATTTTAAGGTCCTGCTGCTAATTAAAATGGAAATACACAGGGGAGAAGGACAAGAGTTGTTTCAGTTTCTTGATTATGTGATCTCTACCTGCATTTCTCAGAAACTGCCAGAAAAATAGCAATTTGGATGTCATAGTTTTTTTTCCTACTTCTACATAGAAAACAATTACATATTTCAAAATGTGGTAGTGAACAGCTATAATAACCAAAGGTGAAATATTATGCTTAGTAAAAAAATTGTTAACAAAAGGTTCAAGAGAACTAACATTTACAAAATACCCACCACAGGCCAAACACTTTATTTACAGTATCATAGAAAATGCGCATTATTATCCCCCCTTTTATGATCAAGATAAGTCCAGGTCAACAACTTGCCCAAGATCATATATTTATTAATCGGCAGGGCTGGAATTCAAGAAAAGCAGTCTGACTCAAGGACACCTGTTTTTCCATTGTAATATGCTACCTCCCAATTTCAAATGGAACACATTCACCTTTGGTACAATAGGTTGAAATAAAAATAGAGCAATCATGTAGCTTTCCTTACCATCAAAGGATAATCTCTTAGTTTTTAATCAGGTTACTCAAGGTAAGTCAATTTCCTTGTCTTGTTTGCCAGTTCAACCAAAAGGCATCAGCCAGATAGGAGCAGCAAGATGGGTGGAGGGTTGAGGGCTAGGGCAAGAGAGGTGACTGGTGCTTTTGCACGGGCCAGTTTCAGTTTCTTTTACACATCCTGCTTGTCTTGCCAAGATGAAATGATGGTGGTGGAAAACCAAAATTTGAAACACTCCTACAACTCAAAGCACTTTGGAACTGTGTTAAGTATAGGTTGCTTGTAGATCTATGAATGAAAACCTCACTCAATATAATCACACTTTTCTAGCCTTCATGTGAATGACTGTTAAAATCCTCTAAAATGAGAAAAGATGTACTGACTTGGAAATCTGTTAATGGCTAAGCCACAAGTCAAAATTATGTTCTTAAAACTTTTGGGAACATTACAAACCCTATTAAAATAAGCCAACTTCTGGGATCATCATAGGTTAGGAAAACAAAATGCGGAGCCCTTAAGGTGAAACGCATGGAAAAGGTGAGGTACAGATTTGGTCAACATTACAAAGAAACTGAATAAGTAGAGAAAACTCTCTAAACCAGCATGATTGGGGAAAACATAATAAACTATACTTAATGGAGCTATCATTACGAACAGTAACCACAACAGAAACGCTGACGGGTTGTGTTTCAAAAATTAATTTGTAAGGAACCTCCATACCCTTCTCCATAGTGGCTGTATCAATTTACATTCCCACCAACAGTGCAAGAGGGTTCCCTTTTCTCCACACCCTCTCCAGCATTTATTGTTTGTAGATTTTTTGATGATGGCCATTCTGACCAGTGTGAGATGATATCTCATTGTAGTTTTGATTTGCATTTCTCTAATGATTAATGATGTTGAGCATTCTTTCATGTGTTTGTTGGCAATCTCTATATTTCTTTGGAGAAATGTCTATTTAGATCTTCTGCCCATTTTTGGATTGGGTTGTTTGTTTTTTTGATATTGAGCTGCATGAAGAACCTAGGGGCAAGACGGGAATAAAGACACAGACCTACTAGAGAATGGACTTGAGGATATGGGGAGGGGGAAGGGTAAGCTGGGACAAAGTGAGAGAGTGGCATGGACATATATACACTACCAAATGTAAAATAGATAGCTAGTGGGAAGCAGCCGCATAGCACAGGGAGATCAGCTTGGTGCTTTGTGACCACCTAGAGGGGTGGGATAGGGAGGGTGGGAGGGAGGGAGACGCAGGAGGGAGGAGATATGGGGATATATGTATACGTATAGCTGATTCACCTTGTTATACAGCAGAAACTAACACAACATTGTAAAGCAATTATAGTCCAATAAAGATGTTAAAAATTTTAAAAAAATTTTAAAAATATTCATTTGTAAATGAGTTGTTTGGAACTAGAGACAATACATTTTCCCATAGCAATGTTGGTAAACAGTGTTTGAGCTCCCAAATGAGCCCACAGATTATTTCCATGTGAAATGCTTGGAGGACTAAAAACTTCAAAGCAAATAAAAATTATTATTTAACCCATATTTGTAATAAAACTTCTCAGAAAAAAATCACGGAAATACTTAAAGCAAAAAACAAACAAACAAACAAAACCAAAAACATTTAAAATATCTTAAATAGTGGGACATAAGAAAAATGCATATTTAATCAGGAGGATTACATGGTTAATGGGAAGTTTCTGTGGAGACTGTGGGACTGAGTTATGGACACATTCAAGGTCGTTAGATATTGAAAGCACTGGCTGCTTATAATGTTTAATTTCACTTCAAAAGAAATGGCATCACATAGAAAGAAGCTCAAATTTTTTTGAAAAGGAAGATGGGGTTCAGCGAGAGAGAGAGGTGGGGGGAATATCTAAGGTACAATTAAGCTATGAAAGGCAAAGGAAGTGGGTATAAAAGTAGGACACAAAATGTATCCTAAGAGAAAAAGAAGTGGTACAGAAGCTACCCTTGAATTTGACAGTTTCTTGTGCAAACCACCAACTTGTGGAGTTTCACATAGCACAATAGTATTTCAAGGGAAATGCCAATTTTGAAAACAAGTACAGAAGGTCCCCAACTTATGATGGTTTGACTTACGATATGTGTGGTATGATACTCTCTCATGATGCTGGGCAGTAGCAGTCAGCCACGTGACCAATACACTTACCACCATTCTGTACCCAGACAACCATTCTGTTTTTCACTTTCAGTACAGTGTTCAATAAATTACATGAGATATTCAATACTTTATTATCAAATAGGCCCAACTGTAGGCTAATATAAATGTTCTGAGCACGTTTAAGGTAGGCCAAGCTAAGCTATGATGTTAGGTAGGTTCAGGTGTATTAAATGCATTCTCGACTTACAATATTTTCAACTTATGATTGGTTTATCAGGAAGTAACCCCATCATAAGTTGAGGAAGATCTGCAATTCAATTTTAATGATGTGTTAAATGCAATTTTGATTGAGCTTGTATGTTCTGCATATCATTAATGAAGTGTAAAATAAGAACACCATGATTCTCCTCTGCCCTTATTCTCACGAAATCTCTTCCTCTTTTCTAGGATGACAAAAGCTATTGTCATCAGATGAACTCAGTGTGTCATGGGTTAAAACTGCCAATATATTGGATTCTTCTTCCTAAGCTGTTAAATTTAGCACTAATCTTAAAAGTATTGAATAGAATAGATATTGAAGGGGGCTAGTGAAGGGAAGCAGGCCTCTTATGGGAAACAAACAAACAACCAACCAAACCAAGAAAGGTGAGTTATGTGTAAGGGGGGAAAGAAAAAAAACACCAATCGTGATACAAAAGGAAGAGAAGAGAACTATTCCATATTAAAATAGAAAAAGTCATTCTTTAAAGTTCTGTAGTGTTCAAGGCTCATTTTACATATGAAGAAACCAGTTAGTGTTAACAAGAAAGGACCACACTAACAATTATGTGAGTTAGATATATTCAAAAGACCAAAGTAATTCTTCTTTAAATTCTCATAATAGTCAGTAAACCATTTCTATTATAAGGTATGCTTCGTTCCTGTTGTTGCGAGGGTCACATTATTAACGCTTTCTTTAGGATTTATCAACACTATAGGAGTATTTTGGATTTTTTAAAGTACCTGATTTTTTCTGATTACAAGTATAAAACATATTCATTATAGGAAATTCAGAAAATACAGACAAATAATAATGACAAGAACAATAATCACCTATAATTCCACCAACCAGATATAACCAAGGTTAACATTTTGGTGTAGTTTCCTTTCAAAAACTAAGACTTTTTAGTTGCAGGCAGCATTTAACTAAGCTACTTCAACATTTTATCTAAAATGATAATGATTAATATCTTGAGGGAAACATACACACACACCCCAAGTGAGTTCAAGCACCATCTTCTTTCAAAAAAGGTCAGGGCTTCCCTGGTGGCGCAGTGGTTAAGAATCTGCCTGCCAATGCAGGGGACACGGGTTCGAGCCCTGGTCTGGGAAGATCCCACATGCCGCGGAGCAACTAGGCTCGTGAGCCACAATTACTGAGCCTGCGCGTCTGGAGCCTGTGCTCCGCAACAAGAGAGGCTGCGATAGTGAGAGGCCCGCGCACCGTGATGAAGAGTGGCCCCCACTTGCCGCAACTAAAGAAAGCCCTCGCACAGAAACGAAGACCCAACACAGCCATAAATAAATAAATAAACAAATACTTAAAAAAAAAAAGGTCAAAATAAATAGGGTTAAACTCAAAATCACTGATTTGTATCTAACTTGAGCATTCAAGCATTAAAACCAAGTAAAGCACGACTAGGTTCTGAACCCACAGCCTCCATCAAGTCAGGCATGAATCACCAAACTTTCTTTTCGGAAGAAATCAATATTGTAACAAGCCTATGGGTAAATTCAAGCAATAATTATATTATCATGATATCTAGAAAGACATACATACATACAGCTGAAAAAGACAGAACAAGAAATGGAAAAATAACAAAGAGTCCTTGTGCTCTGCTTTGCCCATAGGGCTCCAAAGTGGGGTGTTAACAGCAAAATGTGGCAACTCTAAACTGGCTTAATAACTGTGTCAAAAAGTCCATGGGGACTTCCTTGGTGGTGCAGTGGTTAAGAATCCACCTGCCTGTGGAGAAAAGGGAACCCTCCTGCACTGTTGGTGGGAATGTAAATTGATACAGCCACTATGGAAAACAGTATGGAGGTTCCTTAAGAAACTAAAAATAGAACTACCATATGACCCAGCAATCCCACTACTGGGCATATACCCTGAGAAAACCGTAATTCAAAAAGAGTCATGTACCACAATGTTCACTGCAGCTCTATTTACAATAGCCAGGACATGGAAGCAACCTAAGTGTCCATCAACAGATGAATGGATAAAGAAGATGTGGCATATATAAATACAATGGAATATTACTTAGCCATAAAAGAAACGAAATTGAGTTATTTGTAGTGAGGTGGATGGACCTAGAGTCAGTCATACAGAGTGAAGTAAGTCAGAAAGAGAAAAACAAATACCATATGCTAACACATATATATGGAATCTAAAAAAAAAAACAGTCATGAAGAACCTAGGGGCAGGATGGGAATAAAGACACAGACCTAATAGAGAATGGACCTGAGGACACGGGGAGGGGGACGGGTAAACTGTGACAAAGTGAGAGAGTGGCATGGACATATATACACTACCAAACGTAAAACCGATAGCTAGTGGGAAGCAGCCGCATAGCACAGGAAGATCAGCTCGGTGCTTTGTGACCACATAGAGGGGTGGGATAGGGAGGGTGGGAGGGAGGGAGACACAAGAGGGAAGAGATATGGGGATATATGTATATGTATAGCTGATTCACTTCGTTATAAAGCAGAAACTAACACACCATTGTAAAGCAATTATACTCCAATAAAGATGTTAAAAATAAATAAATAAATAAAAATAAAAGATCACTTGAAAAAAGAATCCACCTGCCAATGCAGGGGACATGGGTTTGATCCCTGGTCTGGGAAGATTCCACATGCCTCAGAGCAACTAAGCCCGTGTGCCACAACTACTGAGCCTGTGCTCTAGAGCCCGCAAGCCACAACTACTGAGCCCATGCGCCACAACTACTGAGCCCACGTGCCACGACTACTGAAGCCTGCACATCTGGAGCCCGTGCTCTACAACAAGAGAAGCCACCACAGTGAGAAGCCCACGCACTGCAATGAAGAGTAGCCCCCGCTGGCCGCAACTAAAGAAAGCCCGCGCTCAGCAACGAAGACCCAATGCAGCCAAAATAAATAAATAAATTAATTAATTATTTTTAAAAAGTGCGTGTATTCTGTGCTTGGAAATAACTCCCTACAGTGTGTAGCTGAGGATCACCACAGTTACCTAGCTCCAATACAGTGAAGGATTTGTTTCTGTAGGTGACTGGGCTCCTACCACATGCTGCAAGAAGTCATTTCCTCAGGAGACAAAGTTGACAATTGTGCTGCTTCAAAGATTCTTCGTCTTGGGGCGCAAGGTAGTCTTCTGGGGTTCTGGTACTGTTCTGCTTCTTGAGCCAGGTGCTGGTTACACAGGTGTGCTTGCTTTGTGAAAATTCACTGAGCTATACGTTAATTATTTCTGTACCTATTTGGTATGTACATTATTCTTTGATGAAATTTACATATACAAAAAATTATTCACCCCTAGGCAGTATTTGTGGTACCCTATCAAGTAAACTTTGGGGAAAACCCCAACAATAGTTTACAGTTCAGTGGTCATCATGAATAAGAAAGGCCATTTTAGCCAATGAGGTGCTACTTAACCAAGCAACAAGGAAACTGGGTGCAAACCTCATTTGTAACAAAGACATCACCTATGGCAATATTATAGGAGAAGAGGAACTAAGGTACAAATGGTGATCAAACCTTTCAAAACACCAAGGCCACACACAATAGGCAATGAACATGGGTTAGACCAGATCATATTTATGGCTAGTAAGTATATTTTTATGTAAAGCTCTATGGGCATATTTTTGTTTTAAATGTTCCAATTCACACCCCTCCCCGTCGCCATTTCTGCACTTCCTTTCTGCTGGTTAATGGAAGAGAAGCTCAATTCCCACCCCTCCAGTCAATGACCACCATCTTCAGCTTACAAGAGAACCCCCTCTCTATTTTTAATTACATGGGAAAATGCTTACAATAATAAGCAGGATGCAAAACTGTATATACAGTATATAATTATAATTCTTTAAATAATATATATGCAGAGCAAAGGAAGCAAATGACAAAAAAAAAACCCAAATGCTAAAATGGTTATATTTATGGCTTTTTGTGTTTTCCTTTAAATTGTCTGTATTTTCTTAATACTACATTAATATTCATGAAAAAATAACCATTATGATAAAAGTAGGATACATGGAAAAAGAGACTAGAAGGAATATTAACGGTACCATCTCTGCATTGTGGAATTATACGTAGCTTTTATTTTTAGTTTTATACTTTTCTGTATTTTCCAAGTTTTCTGCAAGACGCATGGTTAAGTTTATAATCATAAGATAACTTAGAAAATATCTTTGGTACTCTCCTCTATTTCCTCCATTTAAGCCTGAGAACAGAGACTAAATGTGGCATTCTATATGAGACAACACACATCTTCCATGGACTGGGGGAAATAGTTCTTTATGTACTTAGAAAAACAATTCACCGATCAGGCTATATTTTTGTAAGGTTTTTATGTTATGGAATTCCACATTCATCAACATGTTCACTGGAAGCACTTTAATTGGAGACATAAGTTGAATGGTGTAAATCAAAGTTTTAAAACATCAAAAAAAAAATAGAACAGGGAAAGTTCAATGTAAATACTCACTGTCACTATTTCTTTGTTACCTAGGTCATTTTGCCATTAAAAACCCATAAACTGGCACATGATGGTGACCAACATAAAAATTAGGGCGTTTGCAATCTTGAAGTATTTGTACAATCTTAGTCCTCCTTATTTTCAGGCAAGAAGCACAGTACTTAGCATACAGTAGACCCTTGATAAATGTTCTATGAATTGAATTTCAATCCCCTTCTGTTACATATTTTTCTAGGGAATCATATGACCCTCTGGCATTGTTGTGTATTTAAGGCCACTCAACAAGCATTTCCAGAGCACATAAAGTATAAAGGTTCCTATGGGGAATATGACAATAATAAAACATTAAAATGATTACGATCCAGTAGGAAGGTAAAATATATAAACAAAAAACTACCAGCAAAATGGAGAAAGTATTATAAGAGATGGAGTTCTATGGGAGATAAGATAAGAGATTATTTTGTTTTTGGTGCGGGGGCTGTGGTGGGAAGAGGAAAAGAAGGAATTACGAAAAGCTTCAAAGATGAGGAGGCATCTGTGCTGGGTTTTGAAGGATGGGTAAGGTTTTGACCAACAGAGCTGGTAAGAAAAGGGTACGTAGGCAAAAGCAGAAGTACGAGCAAAGGAATGATAATGGGAAAGGGTAGAGAACATGTTTAGGGATCAAAAGGAGACAAGAAATACATAAAGCTTCACAAGTAGGTTGGGACTAGATCATTAAGAGTCTTATACGCCATGCTGAGAAACATAGTCTCAAATTTATAAGTAATGGGCTTTTGAGCAATGGCGTATGTGTGACCAGAGCTGTGTTCTGGTGGTCACGTGGAGGAAGAACCGAAGGGGAGAAGTGACTGGAGGCAGGGAGACCAATTAGGAGGCTAAGTATTTGTTCCCATGAGAAGACACAGGAACTGAAAGCAGTGTAAAAACAATTGTGAGGGAGAAGGGAACATATGTGAGAAGACTGAAAGTGATGGAAGCAACTGGACGTGGCAGATATTTACTGGAGGGAGAGTGTTGGGGGCCTGGGTATGAATGCAAGGAAGAAAAGGTATGAGGTGCATATGTTAATAAAATAACAGAAATGAAACAAAAGAGGCAAGAGAAGCAAGAGACTGCTTAGGAAAGAGTTTCAAAGGAGTGGTCAACAATATCAAATACAGTACTGCAGAGAGATCAAAAAGGATGCACGTGGAACAGATTCTGGAATGGTATTTTACGTTGGTAAATCATCACCACCCAATCTCTTCTCAACTTCTTTTGAGCCTATCATTCTACTAAAAAAGGTTCTTTTTGATGCCAACTTACTAGGCGGCAAAAAAAAAAAAAAACAGCCAACAACAACAAAAAACCCAACGAAGAATAAAAACTAAATGTCAAGTGGTTGAGAAGGGATAGGGTGGTAATAAATCAGTGGAAAATCCTATTCCAAAGTCCTTTGTGAATGGGAAGAAGATTGGTTACTTGAGGGAGAAGCAGTTACTTGAGAAAAGAATGATAAACATAGGTGGGCCAAAAGATCATTTTCTGGTAAAACAGTCAGTCTACTCAACTTATTCCTAAAGGGTTACAGTCAGATGTCAAGTAATATGGACCTTGAAGTACTCTAGGCTATTCATTTTCAAATTGTATACCACAAACATACAAATCACTTTTCATTTTCCAAAATACATTTAACTATCTTAACTGTAATAAAGAAAAATTATAGTAGCTTCCTACATGTCAGGCTCTATGCTAAACACTTTATCTGTAGTATCTCATTTAATCCCTTATCAGGTAAGTTTTTTAATATGCCCATCTTACACAGGAGAAAACTGAGACTTAGAGAAGTAAAATACTGGCCTAAGATTTTAAAAATATTAAGTGGTAGAGGGAGGGGGTTTGGGATTAACATATACACACTACTATATATAAAACATGTAACCAACAAGGACCTACTGTATAGCACACGGAACTATACTCAATATTTTACAATAACCTATGAGGGAAAAGAATCTATATATGTATATATATATAACTGAATCACTGTGCTATACACCTGAAATTAACACAACATTGTAAATCAAGTATACTTCAATAAAAAAAAGAAAACCTAAAAAAAAAAAACCTGGCAGAGGCCATCTTCTTAATACACTCTAAGAGGTCTTTCAACAATGTATACAAGCAACTGTTTTATATAGCAAACTCTATCCCAGGGAAGACCACCAAATCATTAACTTAAATGGCTTGGTTCATTCACTTTTTTACAGCCCTCAGGAATAATGCTTCTCCTGCCATCCCTCTGAATATGTTTCAAGTTCTTGTAAATGCGTCATGGATTATGAAAGTGGAAGCTTTGCACAGGTCTTTCAATAAATTCATGCCTGCACATGTTGACTCAAGGAAAATTGTGTAAGGAAGTACTGACACCACTTCAACCCGTGGGCTGTGCTCAATTAGAAAGCATGCAAGGCTCAGGCTCATCTGCTTGGCGAAAGGAGACTAGTTAGTTGTGCAATAACAAGAACATGCATAACGTGTCTCATCGTGACAACCATACATTTTAGACAGCTTTAGTGCTTACTCTGTTTTGGCTGCTTCTTATCTGATTTTCATATTTAAATAAGACATGAATAGTGATTAAACTGTGAAACCAAAATTTTCTCTGCATTTTATTCCCAGTTTCTGGATCAATTTGAATGAAAAATATCCAGAGACTGCAGGATCATCTGTTAATAAAAATCTGTCATTTAAAATTTTTTATCTGTGTGAATCAGGATTTTCTGGAAGATAATATACAGAAATAAACGGCATGGGTTGCTGCAAGCCTACAGCTACCCTTTGGGAAAATTTGGTATCCATAAAAACAGCCTGATTTTTTTAAAAAAAATAGCCTGATTTTCCTAATCGATTGCACTTAGATAGTGGAGTTTCTCTCCAATACACAAAAGTTTTAAAGCTACTGTTCTAAACCAGTTAGTTCTGTTACTTGAAACAAATGGGTCTTCATGGTCGCAGGACTGTGATAGGTGGGTGTGGATGATCAACACGAACTCCAACAAAGGACAGACAATTCAAGCATAGGCCCCTGTGAGAGGGGGTGAAGAAAGGTTTTGTAAACAAAGACCACAGCAATGGCTTTTCCACATTTGGTGGCCCTTGTAGAATTCATGGCAATATATATTGTTAATCAGCACATAAACTTCAGTCCTACCTCTTTGCCACTAAGATCCAAGAGAAATCGTTTTTGACCAGAGATTACAACAAATCCTGGGATTACTCTCAGGAATGAGCAAAGCAAACAACACAGCACTCTGCAAACAAATATTTAACAACATATGTGGATGAAATGCAAAGTGATTTTTCCCCTGTGTTGAAAAGTAGTTTCTCCAGGAGTTCAAGGAAGAAATGCAATTCCATTCCTCAAGTAACTAGCTAGTTCCTTTAGCTAGTTAGCCTAAGTGTAACATTGCTAGAGTCAGCATCTCAGATAATAATACATTTTTAAATTACATTTTTAAAGTATCAAAACACTTTTCTGAAAACTGAGACTCAGTAATGTTAAATAATCTGACCAAGGACACAAAGCTATTGTGTGGTAAATCCAGAATTTGATTCTCATTCTTGACTACGATGCGTTTGCTTTTCCTAGTACACCATACTGTCTCTCAATAAAGAATAAGTAAGATGTATGTAGACTGCCTGGCACATAGTGGGAGCTCAACAAAATTAATTTTATTGTCCCCTAAAACTATCAGATAAATATAAGCTTATATACTTAACGGAAGTAGGATGAAAGCAGTCTAAATTGGAATTCTCTAACTAAAGAGTACTCTTCAATTCCAAATCATCTGTGCAAATGAATCTCATTGGGAGGAAGCAAAGTCAAATCCTTGCATTTAGGTAGCCAATTGAAATGTAAGGACTTTAAAATACATCAAGTCCTTATTCTTTGTTTCTATCAGCCTTTAAAAAGTAATTTCATTCTAATCAACGAATTATCAACCAAAAGAGATGCAGTTGCTCCTTTCTTTAATCAATATAAAATCTAAGAATCACAGCATTTTAGAGCTGGAAGGGAGTTCATCTAGTTCATTTTTTGTCACGATCTGCCAACCTGGCTTCCTCCTCCTGCCTCTATACTATCATTTGACCAGTGAGTAACTTGTACAAGGTTGTGAAGCTGGTAGAGGCAGAGAAGGGACTAAAAGAGCTAAAATCTCCTAAGTTCCAGTTCAGTGCTCTTTCCATTATACCACCCAGCCACTCAGTGCAAGTGCTCTCTAGGAAGGACCAGACATACTGTTTTAGGAAAAACACAGAATCTCCAGTAGCTAAACAAGCAGATTCATCTCTCCAACAACTCTGAAAAGCTGATCCTACCACCTAACCTTTACAGAGGATGATGTGTTAAACTCTTTACCATCGTTATTTCATTTCATCCTCAAGGCAAACCTGTAGGAGTGGTTCATTCTTAGTTCTTTCCCATTTGAGGAGGGAATCCAGGCTAGACTTCAAATAAGTCGCTCAAGGTCACAGGACTAGTAAGCAATGGAGCCGGAATTTAACCAAGGTCTGACTTGAGGCCCAGCTCTCAACAACTATGATATACTGCTATTACTATTACGTGTCTCTGCCTTTTTCTCCCCCATTTTTTTTTCTTTGTCTTTTGGGGCCTAGGATCACTATGTACATATGGTATGGATACCTAATCACAAATAGGGAGAAGGTTTCTGGAAGGATAACTGAAGAGGGAGAAACAGTAATCCACCTCATCTGCACAAATTTAAGACCTACCTGGATTACATTTTCCAAAGTCTAGGCCTTTGCTAGCCTCATGCATAAACCTCTTCTTCTTTAATAACGCTAATCACCTGTTTTGCCACTCTACATCCTAAATCAGATTTTTTCAAATGCAAAGGAAAGCACTGATACCAAAAATCACTTGGGACCTGAGACCCCTGGGCAGAGAAGAACCCGACAGCTGAGCAAAGTTTCCACCAAAACTGGAATGAGGTTAGCAGGGCACAGTAACACAATCTTGTACCTGATACTAGGAAACATGCAGAGAAAACAGTGAGAGAGGAGGGAAAAAATCTGCTGCGGGCCTGAGGCTGTTAATCAGGACAAGACTGAGGAAGGGATTTCCAGGCAGGCTTCTTCCCAGTCATTTCAAAGCCAATGCCCACCACCAACCAATTAACCCAATGCAAACCACCCTCGTGAAACAGCAGGAAAAGACGACGCAAAGAGCCCAAACAGTCCTTCTCGAGTTGCCAGCCTCCTCACTCTGTTTTTACCCTTTTCCACCAGAGAGGCAAATTCTAAAGGATTTTTCCGCCCAACCCCCCGACGCAGGGTGAATCTCGGGGAAGAGAGGACCCTGCCCTCACTCGATGGGGACAGAAAGGACACTCGTTTTCCTTCGGAGCAAGGGGATAGGGGGAAGAGTACACTGAGGAAAATAAGGGAAAATGGCCTTGGCAGGGGTTTGATGGCGCGCAATTCGGTAGCCGCACTCACCCGGGTGAGACATGGGGATGACCTCATTGCGGGTCCCCGGGAAGTTAAAGATGACGGCTCCAGACGCCCCTCTCTCGTAAGCCAGATGGATCTTGTCTGCGAAGGTGCAACCCCCGCCGCGCTGGATGAGGGCCAACCAAGAGACTTGCACGCTGCTGCCCCAGTCCCCCGGGACCGTGGGCACCGTGAAATTCGTGTGCGGGTTACAGGCGTTCAGCGCCCCTGGTCCGTCGGGCGGTACCAGGACCCCAGCCACCGGCTCGAGCGGCGAATCCTGGCCGTACACGCCCTCCTCGCTCAGCTCCCACACGGTGCGGTTCACTCCGGTGTGCGGAACCCGCCAGGACACGTTGAGGTACGCGGTCCACACTGCTTCGGCTCCCCGGGAACCGGGGGCTTGCGGACTCAGAGCCAGCAGGAAGCACCAGGCCAGCAATCGGGAAAAGCCGCAGCCACCGCGGCAGGAGACCCCGGCCCCGGGCGGCGGCCCCATGGCGCGCGCGCTCTGCGGTTCCCTAGGGCCCCTGGCACGCGCCTTCCCGGCTCTCGGCGGGACCCCGGCCTTGGCCAGGTGCGCGCCAGGTGGGGAGGGGGCGGGGAGAGACTGGCACGCGCGGCGGGCTGGGTCGAAGCCGACAGGCACGTAACGTCGCTGGAGATGTTGCCGCAGATGCAGCTCTTCGGGGCTCCAGTCCTCTCCGCTACTGCCTTGGCCGCGTCGGGCTCCGGGGCTTTAGCGTGAAGCTCCGCCCAGCCGACTGGGGGTGGAGGCGGCTGGGAGGGAGGAAAGGACACTGCGGGATCCGCCTTTTAAAAGGGTAACAGGATGGGCAGGCATTAGAATAGGATCGGGAGGCTGTGTGGTCAGGTGTGTCAAGTCGTTGTATGAAAAATGGACAGGCGAGGAACTATGGAATCAGCGAACAGAAACGCTCGTTGGTAGGATTCGAGTCCCTTTTGAATTGCAAGAATATATTTTTCCCTCGTAACGTTTGCCTGCGGGGCATTTCTGGCTTAAGGTGCCAGAATGCGAAAGTACTTCTAAAAAGCGCAGATCTGAAAGGTCTGACTTGCAGTCCAGAGAATTTGGGTAGGTGGGTGGTGCTTAAGCAGGCTATTTACTAATTCTCTAGGGGGGGGGGCCGGAAGAGCGCATTGCCTTTTTTTTTTTAAACTTTTTCCTTTCCTTCTCTAAACAAGCGTCATACCTATGTATTTCCTTCTTACCCTTACCTCATACTAAATATACTGCATCAGATGCCCCTTCTAAAAGTAATCTTAGCCCTCAAAAAAGAATGACCATTTTCATACTCCTCAAAACTAAGCCTCTTTTCTTCCATTTTCCGCAAACCAGACTTACCCAAACAGATATGTCTGCGCCATTCATGACCTTAACTACATAATCTTTCTCCATCTCCCACTAACTAAAAAAGAGCCTGGCTCACCTTGACAATTCGCTCACAGCACTATTGCGTTAAGATTTCTCCTTACTTTAAGTGTACAATTTTTATCTACCCTGTCAGTTATTACATTTAGTAGGTGCTCAATAAATATGCATGGATTAAACTGAATTAATACTTCTGGTGTCTGACAGTTATGGGTAACTTTTGCCCTTGGGGAAATTACTTCTCTGTGCCACAGTTTCCTCATCATCTGTAAAATGGGGATAATAATAGTACCTACATCATAGAGTAGTCCAGATGATTAAATGAGTTCATACATGTAAAGCACTTAGAACAGTGCTTAGCAGAGTGTAAAAATTATATCTGTTAAATACTATTATTATTAAACAGATTCAGGGACCCAATACTTTTAAAATAATATTAAGGTTGTTACTCTGAGGTAATAATCAGAGAAAGTAATGTTCAGGATGTTCACTTTTAGCCATTTTTTTTCAGTTCAAATAAATATAATTTACTTTATCCAGCCCAACATTTGTTAAATTCCTAATCAATCATTCCACTCCCCTGGCTCAACATTTACTTAATCAATATTATTTGCAAAGATTAAGCATGGGACAATCCTGCACGTGATGCTCTTATGGCTTGAGAGAAACCTAGAGGAAAATTAACACCATAACCAAAGAGCACCTAGAATCCAAATAAATGGGCAATTTTGTGAAACATGAATCGTAGGTGTTGCAAGGGACTTTAGAGGTCAAGGGAGGTGTATGGGACCAATAGCATGGCACCCCCAACTACTGATGATGTTAATCTCTTAGATAAAAATTACCTAGGGGAAAATAAAAGGGTAGCATCTGTCATCTAAAGAAATGGTACGGGACTTCCCTGGTGGCGCAGTGGTTAAGAATCCGCCTGCCAATGCAGGGGACACGGGTTCGAGTCCTGGTCTGGGAAGATCCCACATGCCGCAGAGCAACTAAGCCCATGCGCCACAACTACTGAGCCTGTGCTCTAGAGCCCGCAAGCCACAACTACTGAGCCCACATGCCACAACTACTGAAGCCCACGTGCCTAGAGCCCGTGCTCCGCAACAAGAGAAGCCACCACAATGAGAAGCCCGTGCACTGCAACGAAGAGTAGCCCCTGCTCGCTGCAACTAGAGAAAGCCCGCACGCAGCAACGAAGACCCAACATAGCCAAAAATAAATAAATTTATATATAAAAAAGAAATGGTACAGTTCCAGAAATTGTCTGAAATTGCTGGTGAAGAACACTCAATATTCAATCAATATTACCTGCATGATTAGGACTTCCCTGGCAGTCCAGTGGTTAAGACTCCACACTTCCAGTGCAGGGGGTGTGGGTTTGATCCTTGGTCGGGGAACTAAGATCCCACATGCCGCGCAGTGCGGCAGAAAATATATACATATAAAACCTGCATGACAATCAAGTATGTTGTACTTTGAAGAAACAATGTGTTTAAAAGAAAAGAGATCTTTTATAAGGTATTTACAAAAATGAAGTTTGGAGAGACATTTGTTAATATTCATTCTTTCTTAAATATTTATTGCAATCTACTATATGCCAACCATGGGCTAAGCATTGGGTTAAAACAAAATAAGACATTAACTCTGCTCTCAAAAAGCTCATAAGTTACCTTTGATGAGACAAACAAGCTGATAATTGTAATATATATATAGAGAGAGTGCTGATGTATATAGTATAAGAGCTACACTAGAGGTATGCATAGGGCAGTAGTGGGTGTTAGAGAAGAGGAACTAACCCAGACTGGGAAGTAAGAAAAAGCTTCCCAGAGGAGGTTACACCTGTGCTGACTTTGAGAGTGTTAACCTTTCTAGACAGAGAACAATACAAGAAAAGGCACTGAGGCATGAAACTGAAAATGTTGAGAAACAACAAGTACTACAGGCTCTATAAACACCAAGTGTTTGGAACCCAGAGTACAAGAGATAAAGTTATAGAGGGACAAAGGGGTCAGTTCTTGAGAGTCCTTTGGGTAAAGCTAAGGAGTTTGGACTTGATCCAAAAGCAAGGAGTAATATAATCAGGGTTTAAGCAGGGAGTACTAAAATCAGATCTGAATTTTAGTGATCATTATGCTTCTCTGTGAATAAAAATTGGAGGAGACAAGAGTAGAAGCAGGGATCCCAGATAGAGGATTGTTGGCAGTGCTCCAGGTGAGAAATGAAGGTGGCTTGGACTAAATTGGTAGTGGAGATAAACAGAAATGGACAGATTGGTAATGTATTTTGGATATAGAATCAACAGGACTTGTTTGGAGGATGAATGAGAGGGAAGAGTTAGGGATTGCTCTGAGGCTTTTGGCTTGGAAGACTGAATGGCATTTAATTAGGAGGAGGGTTTTAAATGTGTAGAGTGGGTAGGAGGAGAAATGAGTTCAGTTTAGACAAGTTGAATTCAAGGTACCCATGATGTAACTAGGTAGAACTGTCCGGCGGGCAGTTGGATTTTCTGATTACTGAACACCTACTAAGCGCAAGACACTTGAGAGGTGCAGGTATACAGAGACAAATGAAACAGTCCCTGCCCTCAAGGAGTTCATAGTTTAGTAGGAAAGTCAAAGAGGCAAACACACAATAACAGTATAGTATAATACATGTTATCACTGAGAAGAGTATAGGGTGCTATGGCAACATGGGCGTGGCTCTCTTTATGAACAAATAGAGCTAATCAAGAAAAAAGAAAGTAAGGATATTCAGGCATAGGCAATAGGCAATACATGAGAACACCAGCAAACATTCAGGGAACTAACATTCAATAGTTAGGCATGTCTGGGGGAGCAAAGGGGGAGCCAAGGGGAGTGAAGCAGGTCAAGTGGGTTATGCCAGAACATGAAGAGTTTAGAAACCTATGTTAAAGAGTGTGGGCTCAATGCACATATGCACACACAGATACATAAAGTAAATATGGCAAAATGATAACAATTGTTGAATCTAGATGGTGGGTATATAGGTGCTCGCTGTAATATTTTTCAACTTTTCTCTATATTTTAAACTTTTTGTAATGATGAGTTTAGATTGTGAATTTATATTGAAATCAGTGGATCAAACAAATGATATTATCAGACCTAGGCTTACATAGATCATCTGGATTGTATGAGGGCAAGACAGGAGGCAGAGAGACTGATACGGAGGCTAACACCCTCAGCACTATTCTGGAGGTCTAGACCAGTAGTGGAGATGAAGGTATCAGACTATCATAGCTTGATGACATGAACCATTAAAATCATCCTATGAACTCCCCTTGCTATGAGTCCCTCCTCACCAAGCAACCTTCTTTTCATCATTTAGCTCCTCCTGTAAATATGCCTACAGGGAGGTAATTCTCTGATCAGCAAACACTAGTATCTGTTCCACTGGAAGTTATACTTCTCATTATAAACTAATCAGTTGGCATTCTGGCTTATATACTGGTCTCGTGAATTTGGTTAATTGTGAGTCAGTCCCCAGGAGCCCAGGCTCTGCTTATACTACCAATCAAATTTCAAAGCTTACAAAGCTAAGAACCAGACTGTAGATCATGACTGCATCAGAGTGCTCCTACTTTATGGAGCCTTGTCTGGGTAACTCTCTGGCTTTCCCTAACCATATCCCTCTGTCTCACTGCGATTTCTCTTCAAACTGCAACAGAGCCTTGCTACTAAGGACGAGATCTGTTGATCGGAAGCATCAGCATTGTCAGCAAGCTCATGAGAAGTGAAGAATCTCAGGTCCCACCCAGACTTGCTGAATCAGAACCTGCATTTAAACAAGATTCCCAGGTGATTTGTATGCAAATATAAGTTTGAGAAGCCCTGAGTATCCTGAGGGTAGCCAGCACTCAGCCTCTGCTTGAACACTCCCAGTGTCAGAGCTTACTACCTCACAAAGCATCGCATCCTGAGTAGTACTGCGCTTTTCTTATTGGAAGGTTCATGGAAATGCAGTGTGATTTTGCTTCAGTCTTCCCTCTTCCTCCCGCCCAACTCTTCCAACCCCAGGTCCCCAGAGTTTCCATGCTATTCCCCGGCTGTAATATCACCACTCCACCAGGGCCTTTGCTTTGAGCAGTTTCCTGGTACCAGACTTCACCTTATTCCTGACCCTCAAACCAAATTTACCAGTCCTAAATGTATTCCTTCGGGGCCCTGCTGTCCCTAAGGCTAATAACAGCTATTGTTCATTGAGCATTTACTATGTTCTTTACATGCATTATCTCATTAAATTCTCACAACCATCCATTATTATCCCCATTTTCAGAAGAGGAAACTGGCTCAGAGAGAATTAGCAACCCCCTAAGCTCATATAGCTAGTAACAGAATCAGGATTCCAATGCACTTCTGACTCTGAGTATTAATAGCTGATAATGACTCAGTATCTTCCCTCTAGAGAGTGGTATTTGCATTCTAACATTGCCTTATACCCAAGAAGGAAAGTTCATGTGAAATGTTTCTTGCATGCATTTCAGGCACTGTGACCAGTGACAGAGATATATTTGGGCCAGGAGGCTTTTTGAATTTCTCAAATCGTACCACAAAGGCTAGCCTTGCCAAATATTTATATCAGCAACACTGAACTGAAAGCTGCCCTAAGCAGTGCACTATCTAATGATGAACTGGTAAACAGAGCAGCATCCTGCAGAAGCAACAGCAGGGTAGCACCATGGCCGATTAAGTTTCCGATCATACTGAGTTTCTGCAGCGGTGCAGAGATGGGCCATAGTGTTCAGCCTTTAATATGTCTGCAGGAAATGAGACACCACATCTGGCTTCTTACCATTAAATAAATGGTAAATCACCATCTGAGACAGCTAGTGTCCTGGCATCAAAGCAATGATGTGGCCACACAGCTGGACAATATAGGTGTAGAGAATGAATGGCAACAAATTTCCACTCGAGGCAGTTGCCCCTTGGATAGCAAGAAGAAGATGATGGTGGTGTGGAGAGAGAGAGCAGCCAAACAAAACAGAACAAAAAGCCCCAAATGTGATACTGCAGCATACTTTCAAATACTATACTGTTACTTGCAAATGCAGGTAAACCTCAGTCAGCTCAAGTGGGTATACAACCATTAGAAAACGGGATTTTTTTAAACAAAGATTTCATGCACTCGAAGAAAAGACAGAATTTCAGAGAGGGGCTTTACAACAGTAGGTGTGCTATATCTGAAACTAAGAACAGTCTTATACCTGTAACAGAAATAGCTACCATTGAGAACCTGCTAGGGGCCAGATACTTTACACCCATGAGATAAGTATTATATGCTACATCTTACAGAAGAAGCAACGTGCGCTCAGGTTAAGTAACTTGCTGAGGGCACCCATTAGGGAATAACCTAATGATTGGATTAGAATTTGACCCGACATCTTAGTACAAAACTACACTCTTCTCCTTATGCAACATTCCACTCCTTATAACACTACCTTCCAAAGCAGAGGTAGGAAGGAAACATATTTATTGAGAACTTACTATGTGCCAGACACTGTACATGTATTAATTATATCATTTAATTCTTACAACAAGTAATAAAAGCCCATTATTTTCAGATGAGGAAAATGAGGCTCAGAAAGGTGAAGTATGTTGCCAAAGGTCACACAGCTAGTAAGTGGCAGAGTTGGAATTCACATGGGAGTATATCTGACTCCAAATTCTATACCATTTTCACTCTGCTGTACTACCTCTCCACATACGTAGTGAGGATATTATTACAAGGTGGAAAGATTCGGTGTTTTTCAACCAGATATGGTAACACATTTAACCTACTAAGAACCCCTCACCAGGGCGCCCTGATTTCTTGCTGAGCAGCCCTGGAAGTCCTAGATAACAGAGATTATGAAAGTACATTTTGTCAAGTGCTTCATCATCATTTATAAATGTCTACATCTTCAGTTGTACACACTCGCTCCCATGCATGTGTGGAGTGGAATGCCTGAACATGTGTTATGTGTGGAAAGGGTGTTTTCTGTCCACTGATGAAAACTGGTACAGAAAGGAATTGTACTGATAAGGATAATGCAGAAAATTTAAGCTGTGTCAAGTTGATTGCTATTGAGGGATCAGATTAGCTATCAGTGAGTTTGGGGAGATGATTGAGGGGATCTCAGATTGCTAAAAAGGGATAAGAGTGGGGAAGGGCCCAAGGCATGGGAGGGCAGCAATGGCTCCAGGGGAAAGTTGGGCAGGGGAGGTGCTTGGAGGGAAAGATGGACATGAGTGATTTTTACCCTCGCCTGCAGTATCAGGACAACCTACTTGGGAAATTAATCTGTCCTCATGCAGTCTCCTCTCTCCTTTTTTTTTTTTTAGGTTTCTAGTAAGATGAAGACTTCCAAAGAATTAAATCTGTGTCCACAAGAGATTTATGTATATTAAAAGAAAGAAAAACAATTGCTTGGGGAAAATGGGAAAAAAAAGTTTTTAATGAATTGTGCCCTACAGATATGGCCACGTATTTGAGGTTTACTTCCAATCCGTTTGTGCTATTCAGTAGACTAGATCCACAGAACTCCCTCATTCCAGTCTCTGTTGTTATTTTTAACTTTTCCATTGACTGGTTATGTGACACTGAGGAAGTTTCTCTTTCTTCTCTCTCAGCTACAAAATAGGGATAATAATAATGAAAAATTGTGCAGATATATTTTGAACCACTTAGTGTTCCTTCAGATTAAAGCCTACCAAATCAGCTAGTGTAGCTAAAATAAATATCTATGATTTTGCCACTGCCTAGGACAAATGACAGAATCGCTGTAGAAGGGAGTGGGCCTCGCAGGCATGGATAAGATCAGTTTACTAAATTAGGGAGGGGTTAAGTTCTTTAAAATGCACGTGGGCAGTAAGCTTTTTTTTTTTTAGCCTACAGACAGAATGGGATTCCTTTCTAATTGGAGCCTAATTTGATAATTCCTAGTAAAGCTGGGGCTTCTGAAAAGCAGTTTAAGAATAAACATAGTGGGCTTCCTTGGTGGCGCAGTGGTTAAGAATCCGTCTGCCAATGCAGGGGACACGGGTTCGAGCCCTGGTCCAGGAAGATCCCACATACCGCAGAGCAACTAAGCTCCTGCGCCACAACTACTGAGCCCACGTGCCACAACTACTGAAGTCCGCACGCCTAGAGCCCGCGCTCTGCAACAAGAGAAGCCACAGCAATGAGAAGCCCACGCACTGCAACAAAGAGTAGCCCTCGCTTGCCGCAGCTAGAGGAAGCCCACGCGCAGCAACGAAGACCCAACGCAGCCAAAATTAAATAAATAAATTTAATTTAAAAAGAATAAACATAGTTATATTGTAGCACATAATCACAATCACCTACTGAGGCCAAGGTATACTCTTTTTTTTTTAAGAGTAGAAACTTTATTTTATTTTTTATTTTTTAAAATTTTATTTATTTTTTGGCTGTGTTGGGTCTTTGTTGCTGCGCGTAGGCTTTCTCTAGTTATGGCGAGCGGGGGCTACTCTTCATTGCGGTGCGTGGGCTTCTCATTGCAGTGGCTTCTCTTGTTGCGGAGCACAGGCTCCAGGCGGGGGGGCTTCAGTAGTTGCGGCATGTGGGCTCAGTAGTTGTGGCTCACGGGCTCTAGAGAGCAGGCTCAGTAGCTGTGGCACACAGGCTTAGTTGCTCTGAGGCATGTGGGATCTTCCCAGACCAGGGATCAAACCTGTGTCCCCTACATTGGCAGGCGGATTCCTAACCACTGTGCCACTCGAGAAGTCCCAAGATTTACTCTTTAGAAGCTAAAGTCAGCCTGAGTGTGGGCAAAGGCAGCCTTTGTATTCCAAGGGGCAAAGTCAAAAATTCACAGCTGCCAACTATATGCATTAGGATTAGTTGCTGCTGGCCAGGGCTCAAAATCGATCAAAAACTTGGAGTAAACAAGTATCTGGCAATAAGTGACCAGGTACTAGCACACAGTTGAGACAACTGAAATTAGCTGGCCTCCCACTCATGATTCACATAGTAATTAAGTTCTGTCACACCAGAATTAGATGTGTCATGGTTATGTTGGTCGCAGGAAACGGGCAAGAGACAAGCAGGCCTTCAACAATAGGGTATTTTATGGGCTTCCCTGGTGGCACAGTGGTGAAGAATCCGTCTGCCAATGCAGGGGACACGGGTTTGAGCCCCGGTCCGGGAAGATCCCACATGTCGCGGAGCAACTAAGCCCGCGCGCCGCAGCTACTGAGCCTGCGCTCTAGAGCCCACGAGCCACAACTACTGAAGCCCGCATGCCTAGAGCCCGTGCTCCGGAACAACAGAAGCCACCGCAATGAGAGGCCTGCGCACCACAAGGAAGAGTAGCCCCTGCTCTCCTCAACTAGAGGAAGCCCACACGCAGCAATGAAGACCCAATGCAGCCAAAAATAAAAATAAATAAAATAAATAAATTTTAAAAAGCAAACAAAAAAACCCAAAAGGGTATTTTATGGTTACAAAAATTACTTTGGTTTGACTTCACCACAAATCATGCAGTATAAAGTATGGGAACTTTAATGAGGAAAAACACTAATGGAATCATCAAAAGGAAAAAATGTCCAGATCCATTGAACCACAGCACACTCAGGAATCCATAAAATCACTTCTCCCTTAGCTGCCAAACTTCCAATTAGCGGAGGGTGGGTATACTCTTTTCTAAGTTGTCTCTATGTAACTTTGTGTGCAGATAGGATCAGTATACTTCAGGTCCTTCCCAGCAAACTAGTTTGGACACAGAAGTCAACAACTGCTTTATATTCTAGATGCTGTCAGCTCTGGAGCCACAGAAAGCCTTTTAGCAGAGGCAATGAAGTGGCTCAGCAATGTTTGCTTTTTGTGGGGGGGGGGAAGAGAGAGGGAGCAGACATTGAAAGCCTGAAGCTCCTGTTTGTTTGAAGAAGAGGTTCGTCAACTTTACCTTCAATAATCCCACCAGTTCATTAAATGTCTTCGTTTTGCTGAGGCGGTTGATGGTTGAGGTATTTAGAGACCCGATGAGAGCATGTGTTTGGGCCTTACAAGGTGTTTAGGGCTCAACACCCTGCTGGTTTTAGGACCTTCTGTTTGTTTGGATTCAAGGCAGGATGAAAACTTTTCAGCACACACATTCCAAGAACCAGGCTGTCTTACATCGGTGCCTTCAGTTATGCCCCTCATAAGGCATTTTCAGCAGAGGTTTCCAAGTTCCGAGACAGATAGAACAGTCAATTGCTTAAGGGTAGTATACTGGAACAAAGTAGATTTATAACGCCTGCTCTTATCCAGCCTTTTTTTAAAACAGAATCTTAGCCCTGTCACTGCAAGTTGTGTTATGTAGCAGTGAACAAGCAAAGAAGAAACAGACTTTCTGGGAAAAAAATGTGCTAGACTATCCCACCTGATAACTGCAGTCAGTATTTGAATTTAGGCAAAAAAATTTTTTTTACTAACCTCGACCCTCTGGGCCGTCTGACATACAAAATGATAAGCAATAAGCATCACTGGGCATACAGGACTTATAATTTTCTCTTTTGGAGTTTCGGTGATTTAAAAGAAAATTCACACATTCTCTAATTTATTCATTAGAATAATAAACATTTTTTAGAGCTTCTAATATCTACAAAGTCTTATGATAGTTGCAACAAGGTCCCTCCATTTAGTATCTTAGTCTACTGGGGGTAAATTGTACCAAGGAAAATTTTGTGAGCCCTCTCTTTGTTTTTGCCTATGTGAATCTAGATTATAAGCAATACAAGCTTTAGTTGAAAGCCTAGTCTAATCTCAATTGCCTACTAATGGGGAAGAGAAGTGATATTAATTTTCTCTCAGATTATTGCAAATAGCCTTCTAATTGATTTCCCTGCTTTTAGTCTCTCCCTCACTCCAAGTCATCCTTCATATTACTGCCATTTATACTTTCGAAAACATAGCTATGATTATGTCATTTCTCACTGTATATTGAACAGAATAGAGATTTCTAAGCTTGGATGGCTAGGATCTCAACAATCTAGGTCCATCTGACCACTGTCTCCTTTATACCTCCACTGTGTCTGACATATATGTGTATTATATATAGTATCTTCCATGCTATGCTGCATTTATTTACTTACATATCTCCTCCGTCAGAGACTGAGTTCCTTGAGAGGAGGGACCATGTATTTTTCTTCTTTGTAGCCCCTGCTCTTAGCCTGGCACATTAGAGTACATTTGAAAAACAGTAAGTGGACGGCAAGAACTGGAGGGCAGGCTGGTTAGTTTGCTGGCTAGCTGGTATGAATTTTTTTCTACTGTGCTTGTTAAGGTATAATTTACATACAATAAACTTCTATTTTTAGTGTACAGTTCCATAAATTTTGACAAATATTCAATGTGTAGTCATGTAGCCACTACCACAATCAAGATATAGAATAGTTTCATCACTCCCAAAATTCCACACACTATGCCTTTATAGTCAAAGCCCCCCGCCTCCTTAACCCTTGGCAACCCTTCATCTGTTTTCTGTCCCTATGGTTTTGCCTTTTCTAGAATGTCATATAAATGGAATCACTCAGTATGTAGTTTTTTTGTGTCTGACTTCTTTCACTTAGTAAAATGCATTTGAGATTCATCTATGTTATTGCAATGGCAGGGCATTTAAACAAAAGAGTGGTCAGAGAGATGGGTGCTGGGAAGGGGTACAAAGTCCTGTGTGAGTATAGAGGCGGGAATGTTTGCTTTTGACTTAAGAAATTAGGGGAGATTTCATGGAGAAAGCAACGTCTGTCTGAGCAGGGCCTTGAGGGATAGGTGGGATTTTTATAGGTACCAATGGTGAGAGAAGATATTTCAGTAAAGGATATAGCAGAAACAAAAGCTCAGAGTCAGGAAAGAGCAGAGGGGATTTAGGAAACATTATTTCAGTTTGTTGAGAGCACAAGAGGAGGAGTAGCAGGAGATAGGGCAGAAAAGGTAGGTTAGGGTTTTGTTGACCTTGAAAAGGTATTTAGGAATTTGGTCTTGATTTATTAGGCAGTGGATAGTCATTGCAGGTTTTTGATTCAAGCTCTTCTTGGAGGAGAGTAATAGTTCTGCCTGCAGGTAATTCTGTTACCCTGCCTGCGCTGAAGTAGATGGCTCTCTATCTGGGTGAGTATACAACTATGACCCGTAAAACAAGGCTACAAATGATATTTAAATATATCAAAAGCATACCAAGGATATAAAATATCTGCACTACTGGTACTCGCTAGAAAACGTGTTCATGAAATGACAGAATCTAATACTTACCAAAAGCTCTCTTATCTCTTCATTCATTTGTACTCTCTCAATTCTCTCTACAGTCAAGTTATCAAAAAGCCAAGCATTGTTCCTGGATTCTATTTTCCAGATTCTCCACAGAAACACCTTCACTGGGTTAAGTAAGAATTAATGTTATGGTTCTGTCCTAGCAGATAGCCAATAAAAAAATCCTGGTTGAACAGCATTTCTTTCTTTTGTAAAACTTTGTTATCCACTGATATTACTCAAATTCCTATGTGAAAAGAACCCATTCCTATTTGGGATGCTTTTTTTTTCTGGGACAAGGACAGACAGTTCACCAAAGAGAATAGTATACACATGGTAGATAAGCACATGAAAAGATGTTCAACATTATTAGCCATTAGGGAAATGTTAATTAAAACCACAATGTGATATCACTGCACACCTATCAGAATGGCTAAAAAAAAAAAAAGTGATCACACCAAATGATGGTGACAATGTGGAGAAACTGGATCACACACACATACACTGTTGGTGAGAAATGTAAAATGGTATAGCCAATTTGGAAAACAGTCTGTCAGTTTCTTATAAAACTAAACACGTAACTACCATATGACTCAGCAATATCAGTCATGGACCTCTATCTTAGATAAATGAAAAATTATATTCACTAAAACATATATATATATATGAATGTTTATAGCAGCTTCATTCACAATTGCCAAAAACTGGAAACAGCCCAAATGTTCTTCAGTAGGTGAATGGTTAACAAATTGTGATACATCCATACCATGGAATATTACTCAGCAGTGAAAAGGAATGAACTATGAATATATGCAACGATCTGGATGAATCTCCAGAGAATTTTACTGAGTGAAAAAAGCCAATCCCCCAAAATTACATACAGTATGATCCCATTTATATAACATTTTTGAGATGAAAAACTGTAGTAATGAAGAACAGATTAGTGGTTGCCCAGAGTCAGGGAGAGGGTATGGGGTGGAGTTGTGTGTCACTATAAAAGGCCCACATGAGGGAACAATGTGGTGATGGAACTGTTCTGAATCTTGACTGTGGTGGTGATCACATGAACCTAAACATGTAATAAAATTGCATAACGACTCCCCTGGTGGTGCAGTGGTTAAGAATCCACCTGCTGGGACTTCCCTGGTGGCACAGTGGTTAAGAATCCACCTGCCAGGGCTTCCCTGGTGGCGCAGTGGTTGAGAATCTGCCTGCCAATGCAGGGGACACGGGTTCAAGCCCTGGTCTGGGAGGATCCCGCATGGCGCGGAGCAACTAGGCCCGTGAGCCACGACTACTGAGCCTGCGCGTCTGGAGCCTGTGCTCTGCAACAAGAGAGGACGCGATAGTGAGAGGCCCACGCACCGCGATGAAGAGTGGCCCCCGCTCGCCGCAACTAGAGAAAGCCCGCGTGCAGCAACGAAGACCCAACACAGCCAGAAATAAATAAATAAATAAATAAATAAAAAAGAATCCACCTGCCAATGCAGGGGACACAGCTTCGAGCCCTGGCCCAGGAAGATCCCACATGCCACAGAGCAACTAAGCCCATACGCCACAACTACTGAGCCTGCACTCTAGAGCCCTCGAGCCACAACTACTGAAGCCCATGCGCCTAGAGCCCGTGCTCCACAACAAGAGAAGCCACTGCAATGAGAAGCCCACGCACCGCAAACAAGAGTCGCCCCCGCTCGCCGCAACTAGAGGAAGCCCACGCACAGCCACGAAGACCCAACGCAGCCAAAAATAAAAAATAAGCAAATAAATAAGCAAATAAAAAAGAATACTTCAGCTGCATAAAGACCTTGTATGACCTATCTGTGCATTTCCGAGGACCCCAGCCTAAGAACCCCCTCTTTAGATGGATTCTATTTTATCCATAAATGTCTTATTTTTTGTATTGGATTTAACCAAGGGACTAATTGAAATCCCCTTGAATTACGTAGGCTACAGAAACTAAATTTTTAACCATTTCAATTATTAAATATAATGATGGAAGAAGACAGGGCTGGCACTTGCAAATAGGAAGAATTGTTTCAAGTGCATAAAGTAATTTTGGAAGAGAACATAGATACAGATGAATAGATATTAGGACATATTCAAGAGTCAGGCTTACCTACATAATACCAAAACAATTGTTTAAAAGTGGAACATTCAGTTGCCTTGTTCAACTAGTGTCTTTTATTTATTTTGGTATCATGTAAACATATATGATGCTAACTGTGGCAAAGGGTTATTAAAATAGAAAGGGGGGAAGAGCAAGAGTTTAAATGCTGTGATGGGAAAATAAACAGCTGAGTTGAGTAACATTTTAGATGTGTAGGCAGAAAAAAGGTGGAGAAAAATGTAAGGGAACTGATGTCTTGCAATAAGCAACTTTCTAGTTCATTGCAGTTTGTCAAGTATTTAGGAATAGAGGGCATTCATGCTTAAAGTAGTAGTCATTTACCAAAGCTCTGATGATCTTTCTCTTATTAGAAGAATTATATTCTTAAAATGTAAACAATATTCTTGCCTTCCTGGCTTTCTCCTTCAAATACTGAAATCAACTTTTTTATTTTTTGAGTTGAATTTCATTTTCCACCTAAAGCTAGGTACACACCAGAATTATTATACTGAAGGTGTAGTTTTCTCAGGGTCACTGTTTATTAGTCCCCTAAGAAAGGAGTCAGATCTCAGTTATAGATACTAGTAGATGGGAAGCAGTGATGTAGATAATACAAAAGAGCAGATTATCAAAGACACTTGGAGTTGGCTTTGAAATGCATTTTTCAGCACATTTTCATCTTATGTTTTATGCAGGTGTTCCCTTCAGACCCATAAGAGGTGACTCTGAAGTAGTTTGAGTGATCAAAGAAAGTTAGCCTGAGATTTAAACACTGCCAGTGGACTAGCTGCATGCAGGTAATTAAATTAGTGGCATAACTTAGCATATTTATATTCTGTATATCAGCTTACTCCCATAAGCATGTAACCACTAAAGAGGATCTATGAACTCACTGGTTTTATTCATTCTGGGAATTTATTCACATCTTCAAGGTGCTTGGTGTTAAAGTAATCAGATTGATTTTTGTTTTATTTAAATCTATTTGGCTGAACTTGACTGAGTATCTTGGTGTTCTCTTAATTGAAAGAGTTGCCATATGATGTCAGAGACATTGGAAATTTTACTTCAGATGCCAATATAGCATGTTACTGTTTAAATATCCTTGAGACAAGTACCAAGGTGTTTAGTCATAAAAATGCTCAACGTGCCCTCTGCTGGGCCTTTCTTTTATAAGATTGGAATTGAAAATGCTGTGTCATCAGGTTGTACAGTGGGTTGAGAAAAGGAATTCCCCTGTAATGATCACATGCAATGAATAAACCCTAAATACAGATTCATGAGTCTTTCTGGCACGGATAAGTCTGGCTCACTTAGCTGGTTTCAAAAGGAAGATTTAAAATGTTATCTAGGGCTTCCCTCGTGGCACAGTGGTTGGGAATCCGCCTGCCAATGCAGGGGACATGGGTTTGAGCCCGGGTCCGGGAAGATCCCACATGCCGCAGAGCAACTAAGCCCGTGCGCCACAACTACTGAGCCCGCTCTCTAGAGTATTCGAGCCACAACTACTGAGCCCATGTGCCACAACTACTGAAGCCCACGTGCCTAGAGGCCATGCTCTGCAACAAGAAAAGCCACCACAATGAGAAGCCCACGCACCACAAGGAAGACCCAACGTAGCCAAAAATAAATAAATAAAATAAAATAAAATGCTATCTAGACCCAAAGAAGCGAAAAATTTGTTATGCACCTGAGAATTCCCCTGTGTTTTATGAAGCAAGATAATCTTATTGTCAGGTATTCACTGCATAAATATGTAAACTAACTAAATAACTCTATCATTATTATATTTTATGTAATTATTACATTATTATACAAACCAACTAAATCATTCTGCCACAAGAGGATATCTGTGAAGAGGTGGATTTTAATTCAAGATTTTTGCAGGGTTTGCAAAGATGCATTTCTACCTACCTCCTGCCCTGCCCCTATCCCAAAGGTTTTGTCTGAGACCAAATCCTATGAATCAGCAGGTGTTCCTATAATTAAGAGGGTGTTTTGCTTATGGAGAAGAATGGGGATTTAGGTTCAGTGTTTTCTTCAGCAAAAATTATTTTTATATTTTTGTTGGATCAAAATATTTTCTTAACATCCTCTATGGCAGCGGTCCCCAACCTTTTTGGCACGATGGACCGGTTTCATGGAAGACAATTTTTCCATGGACCGGACAGGGGTGGGTGCTTCAGGCGTTAATGCGAGCAATGGGGAGGGATGGGGAACGACAGATGAAGCTTCCCTCGCTCGTCCGCCTCTCGCTTCCTGCTGTGCGGCCCGGTTCCTAACAATACATGGACCATCCAGCAAGTATCTTCCCCACAACTTCCTTACAGTCAAATGGGGGTGTACACAGTTCGGCTGTATAAATTGTACACATAGCCACGTTTTACTTGACCACATGTTCCTGCTTATAGCTTCAGAGGAAGCAAATCATGAAACTAGACAAAATCTAGAGACTATTGTTTGTACTCTTCCCAGTGCCAACTGGCGCTCAAAAAATAGAACTGGCCAGAATATAGCTGGCTATTTTCTTTATGAATTTCTCCCTAAGGCGCCAAGATCAGCTTTCATATCCCTGGGAGTCAAAAAGGTTTTCATTTTTATCAAACTGAAAATTCTTCTGGACTCATTTAAGTCAATGCCTTCAATGAAATTACTGTTCTCTGAGTTTTATGCAATTGCTTACACCATTAACAAAATAAAATAACAACAGGTGCAAAAGTAATGATTGGAGCACTAGAGATTTGTCTTGTGGTATATATTAGTCTTCCCTGCTTTCCTTTTGTTATGAATGTTAGTGGTATGTCAAAGACAAGGGTGAAACTGACTCAAGGACAGGAAAACAAACATATTAAAGGAATTTAGATTATCTATTTTTCCATATTTCAGTAGAACATGGTACTTTACTGTTTAGCCTTTCAGAAATCAGAATACTACGATCTATGCAGTAATTAAATTTATCTGAAGGTAAATTTAGGACAATAGGGGTTTTGTTCGTTTTTTTGTTTTTGCCCTTTTGTTCGGCTGAAGGCAAAGAAGCCTTGAATTACCCTTCTACTCTGAGTAATATTTTCTTTCTCTAAAGTGCAAATAGGGTATGTGATATGAGAAGATATTTTAAAAATATATACTATCTCCAAGATCTTACTGTAAGGAAATGGAAATATTCCCATACGAAGTTATAGCATAAAAAATGTCCCAAATAAATGTCAGAAAAAAACCCCACAAAACACCACAACTGCATGTTTTTAAAATGTAATTACAGGTTAAGAGCACAGGTCCATTAAATGGAAGCCTAAAGGACCAGATTTGTAAGGTATTACTGCTTGAAGGAGACACATCTTGTATTTACCACTTTACTAACATTTTAAGTGTTCACAGAGTGAGGATTAATGGGCTGTGGACATCAATTTTTTTCAGAGACGTATTAATAGGACATCCAATAGTTTAAACAATTTTCACAAATGAACAATGTGGATATTCTTTTAGATTTAACTTTTTTCATTGCCAGAAGTACAGTCCAAGCATGCAGAATAAAGAAAATAGAACTTTACTTTCATTATGGAATTATTTTGCAAGTAGAGTAAAACTTTACTAAATCAGACTTGCTTGAAGCTGGCAAGCTCTATAATTGGAATTATAGAATATAGTAATATTTCATTATTTTGGAGAAGGGCTAGGACTTATTCTATGATGAAAGGAAGTTTATGGTGTATATTAGTTCTGCACTGGGAACAGTTACCTTGTACAAGAAAACCAATTTTTCTAGTGCCTTAGAAAGCATCATTTACATAAAAGCAATTAGACTATTAATTAGTCATTTTCATTGTTCTTTGAAGCAGTTTCTATATTTCATTAGCTTTGATTACATTACTGTATATGTCTGAAAAATATTCTTTCAAATGCCCTTCCAGAATTCAGTGATCTCCTGTCACACAAGCCTTCCTCTTAAAATTTTAACAAAATGCAAAATGCAGCTTTATTATTTTCAAGTAATACAATAACACAAATGAATTGGTACTAAAATCATGCCAAAGAGAAGCACTGCTGGAGATCCTTTAGTGAATAGGCAAAGATTGTTTGCAGGAAAATAGTTGCTTTTATGTACTGCATAATAAGTGTTTCTATTCTCTGAAGGCAGTTAATCATCTCCCCACTTGTCTAAATGCCAACCTTACATTTTTAACTTAGATTAAACACTGGTGAGAATTAATGAGGTTTTTCTTACACTCTACCCAAATTCACATAGTATGATGCAGATCACTACATCTACAATAACTTATATAAAGAAGTGAAAGAGTGATTTTAATTCCACGATATTGTGCAGTGAAACAAGACCTGAACTGGAATCTGGATCCTTCACTCTATGACCCCGTGTGGGTGTAAGCACTCTGTGTAGGTGTATGAATCGCTGGTGGTAATCTAGGCAGTTCCTATTGCCGGACCTTTACATAGAAGCAGCCTAACAAAGAAGTCATGTCCCCAACTGCCAGCTGAAGGTGACACGCCAACTAGCTTCAGGGAGAGGCGATGGAGATAAAAAGAACATGTTAATAGCCAGCAAGGCTGTCATTAAGTTGAGGAACCCCAACATTTCTGGTGTTACCACACTCCGTTGGCTGTAGATAGAATTGTGAAGTAGGTATTATTTGTTTGGGAGAGCATATACTTCCCTTTTCAGCCACATTCATTCATTCATTCATTAGCGAGGGCCTAGTGTTAGTCAGTCACTGAGCTAAGTGTTATGTATACTGAGATGAACGAAACAAGATCCCTGGATCTCCAACAGTCTAGTACTGCTTCCAGGTCACACTTCATCCTATCTGCAATTTTGCACTCAAGTCACTATCAATGAATTAATCCTTGCTATGGTATCAGTTGTTAAGGTTAAGATATCACCATTCCCAGGACCATATGTCTTTCAAACAGGGACTCAAAGACCTTATAGCTTTTAAAACCCAAAGGAATGCTGCTTCACTGATGGACAAAATTTCAGAGAATATGTCATAGGGAGGAAGATATTGCCAGACCAAACACAGCACATCACAAAGGTGATTGGCTCCCAATTCCTTCTCCAAGACACAAAAAGTGAAGTTATTCTCAAAAAGCAAAGGGAATGCCCCCTCCCCATAAACAGAATAAAAAAAGATTTTAGTGGTAAGGAACATTGAAATTCAAAATCTACCACTAGTAAGAAAGCCAAAAAGTCAATACCACTGACCGAGAATTGAATGGAATGATATAAAGTAAATAGAAGACAACTTCACTTAGTTGTCTAATGTCCTATATTGTTCAAGAGGGCACAACAAGGAACAATGTATGAAAGTTAGAGAGAGGCACATTTTTGGTGTGGTTTGAAAGATAACTTTCTAAAAACTTAAGCTCTCCAGCAATGAACTGAATGGCCTTGTGAGATGAGTTCTCCATCACTGAAAGTGCTCAAGCAGTAAATGAATGGCTACCAGACAGGGTTTTAGTTGAAGGGACTCCTGAAGTACATGGAAGATTTATATTCTTTTATGTTTAGTCTATGAATCTATTGCTCTGTGTGTTTTTTTTTGCTCTATGTTAATTGGGAATCCAGGAAAGACAAAAATGAATACATAAGAATACATAAAAATGGGCAAAAAAGCAAATTAACATGACCTAAACTATGTTTATTAGTGTCGAATAGGTACCAAGTAACGAGAGATCAGGGTAAATTGTTAGTCAAGAAAGGCTTCTAACAGGACATAAACTTTGCCCAAGATGTTAAAGTGAGAAAAAATTGAATAGGCAAAGAGAGGTAATAAATCAAGAAGTGGAATTACTTCGTCATCCTCATCCTACTACTACCATTTTCTGAGTGTCTGCAACAGAATAAGCACCATGCTAAGTGTTTTCTTTACATGTGTTATCTTATTCAATCCTCACAACCACTCTATAAGGTAGTACTATAGTATTCCCATTTTACAGATGAGATGACTAAGATGAGAAGACTGGAATTCAGAGAAGTTAAATAACCTATTCAAGATCACACAGCTAGTAAACAAATAGTAGATATGGTATTCAAATCCAGATCTGTCTCCCTACAAAGCCCATGCCCTAAATCACTACGACATGCCACTGCTTCTCATAGAATGCCTGTTGTATTCTTGAAGGCTGAGAGAGACCTATGAAATGTAAAACTTGGGAAGACAGGACAAATAGTTGGCCCTCAGCAAATATTTGTTGAATGAATAAGTAAATCCTTGATCTTTAGATGAAAAAAAACCCCACATTTTTATGTCTTCTTCTATTCCCATGTTAGAAAACCCAGTTGTCAGCCAGAGCTTGCTCTCACTAGGAGCTTACCTCTTAGTCACTGCAGAGCTATCCCTAGGCCCAGGCTATGGGTATGTAAACAAGAACAAATAGCACCCAAGGGTTTTATGCCCTATTGTTTAACCTCACCCCTGTATCCCAGGTGAGGGAGATGTCATGTGATAATATGCATCAGGTTAGAGCCCTAGTATTTCTCTTTAGGCCTTCTTTAAGCTTTCCTTGTTCAGCCAAAGGGCTACAGTTTTCAGGGGAGAAAGGATGTGTTCTTTGTGAAATGGTCAGAGAAACCACACATTTTCCTTCAGCCGAAATACAACTTACCCGTCTCTCCATCTGACTTCTGTTCCAAGGATACTCCTCAAAGCCCTTTGGTAAATACGGCCTTTTTGCATATCCTGGCTTTTTTACAAGACTAATTTTCGAAGAACATTTGCCTGTATGGTCGGAATGGTACTAAACTTCTCAGAATTAACCACTGTGGCCTCCAACTGCAGCTGACTTTACCATACACAAGTTACTGAGCATTTAGATGCTGGTTATATCCTGTATGAGGTTAATAAAAATAATCAGTGGAAAAATTAATTTGACAAATGGTTATTTGGTCCATGTAGGCATTTTTTAGAGGTAAAATTATGTCAGACCTCCTATGTGACTGATTCTACACTCCTCCTCCTCAGCCTCCGTCACTGAATTGACTGCTTGAGGAGAAGAACTCAATTTACATTTCCATTTAAAAGCTAAAAATATACACAAGTAAACGTAGATTGGATTTAATTCAATTCTGGAATGGGGGGCATACAGACATTTAATCATTGCAGTTTTGAAATCCTAAGGCCTTGACTAGGTTTCTACCAGTTTTTACTAAAAGCATCAGTCATAACAAACAGATCATTTCCCAGAACGTTTGATTTATTAAAATGGCCCCAAAGAATTTTGTCATGAGCTCATTCTTTATAAGGATTTCATATTTTCATGAAATATCCTCCAGATACCTATGTAACACTTAACTCAAGCCCCAACTTGCACCTGACTTAAGACTTTAAAGAAGTTCCATTTGGAACCTTAAGTATGGTTAGTTTTACTTTTGGGTCATTCAGCACCTATTACCTTCAGTGTACTCCCCCTCCCTGCCCAAACATTAACATGCCCCTCTTTCACTCTTGTAATCTACAGCCACAGCTCTAGGACCCCACTTATCTAAATTCTTTCACATTTTCATCTCTACCCTATTCAGCTCTGCCCTTCTCAACTCCTTCAAGAGTACCTGCTCTCTTGTGAATAATTCTCTTATGTTTTATATAGACTGCAAGCCTTCTACACTGGTAACCCAAGTCCTCTATTTGTCTGAGACACTTTTACCTTCACACTAATGCTTCCTGCTCTCACATTCATGTCATCCTTAGTTATTGCCCCAAATGGAAGCTAATATGTTTAATCTTCATTTCTGTGCTCCCCTCTCTGTACTGTTCATTACTTTCTTCTTCCACTGCTCTTTCCCCCGAGTTTCTACTGTGTCTTCTAGATCTCTGGTTACATGACACATGCCTAACTGGTAAATTTCCCTCATTTCCTCTTCACTGAGGGTTACACTAAAGCTTATGATATTTCCTTATGGTCCCTGACCCATCTTACCCCTGAGGACACCACTTCTCCTTCAGTTACTTTTAGTAGAGGCAGCTCATCCTTCTGTATCCTACATACTTCAGGGCTATAAGGGGTCTCCTCACTCCCAAGTGGTTGTCGCCAGACTACTTTTCCCCCACCGTCATGAGTAAAACCCATTTTTTGGAGACTCATGGCAGTCAAGAGACTCATGGCACTTGGTTTTACCACCTTCTATTCCTTCCCTCCCTGTTTTTGGTCATGGACCAGCCTCCCAGTCATACCACCACATATATGAAGACTCTGTCATTTGGATCACAGGCATTCTCTCCACCCTAAGTTCTTCCATCATCCAACACTCTGACCTCATTGTGATTCAACTTCAGGGACCTTTGTCTCTATTCCAGTGTAGTCACCCCACTGCCATGACCAGACTCTGGACATTATTATCATCCTGATCTGCTCAACTTCTGAAATCGTAACAGAAATACTCCACTTTCTGATTGCCTACTCTGTAGCTCTCCCTTTTATACTCCCACTACTGATCTTTCAGTTCTCTGTTATAATCATCTATAACCTTAACATCCACGTTGATGACCTTCCCAACACTATGACCTCATAATTTCTTAACCTCTTCAGCTCCAATAATCTTAACACTTCTATTAATAGTGCTTTTTATATTCTGCCTTCTACTAGTTGTATAAATATCGGTTCTCCCTACTACATTTTCCTTCTTGAGGGCAATGATCGTGTTTTGGTACCATTTTTGTATGGTGCCTTGCATAGTATATGCTCACCAGAAAGGTATTATAGTATTGTGTACTGATTAAAAACACGGATTCTGGAGTCAGGGTATAGAGGTATAAAGTTCAAACCCTAGTTTTGCAATCTACTAGCTGTATGACCATGAGGGGAAGTTAACCAACGTTTCTATGCCTCAGTTTCCATATATATATAAAATGGGGATACTAACACTTTGTACCTCATGGATTGTTGAAGTGATTAATTACACTTAGAAGAATGTGCAGCACACAGCTAATAGAATATTTATTGTTAACAATTGCCTTCATAAAGAGCAAAGAAAAACATATTTTAATAGGAATTAGGTGCAATGCTGAAAGAAAAGAAAGAGCTCCAGATATTAGGAATAATGATACGGAGACAGTCATTTAAAATAGAAATTGAAAGCAAGTAAATTATTAAGCAAATTTTCATTTCCTTCTATTTGTTCTTTCCACCGAGGAGGTGCCAATGTATTGATTATTGCTAGAGACTAATTTATTTAACCACGTGGTATCACTATCATTGCATGATAAAGAAGATCACATAGGACTTCCTTGGTGGCGCAGTGGTTAAGAATCTGGTTAAGACCACACACTATAAAACTCTTAGAGGAAAACAAAGGAAAAACACTCTTTGACATAGACCACAGCAAGATCTTTTTTGACCCACCTCCTAGAGTAATGGAAATAAAAACAAAAATAAACAAATGGGACTTAATTAAACTTAAAAGCTTTTGCACCACAATGGAAACCATAAACAAGACGAAAGACAACCCTCAGAATGGGAGAAAATATTTGCAAATGAAACAACGGACAAAGGATTAATCTCCAAAATATACAAACAGCTCATGGAGCTCAATATCAAAAGACAAACAGTCCAATTAAAAAAATGGGCGGAAGACCTAAATAGACATTTCACCAAGGAAGACATACAGATGGCTAAGAGGCACATGAAAGATGCCCAACATCACTAATTATTAGAGAAATGCAAATCAAAACTGCAATGAGGTATCACCTCATGCCAGTTGGAATGGCCATTATGAAAAAATCTAGAAACAATAAATGCTGGAAGGGGTGTGGTGAAAAGGGAACCCTCCTGCACTGCTGGTGGGAATGTAAACTGATACAGTCACTATGGAAAACAGTATGGAGGTTCCTTAAGAAACTAAAAATAGAACTAACATACGACCCAGCAATCCCACTACTGGGCATATACCCTGAGAAAACCATAATTCAAAAAGAGTCATGTACCACAATGTTCATTGCAGCACTATTTACAATAGCCAGGACATGGAACCAACATAAATGTCCATCGACAGATGAATGGATAAAGAAGATGTGGCACATATATACAATGCAATATTACTCAGCCATAAAAAGAAACGAAATTGAGTTATTTGTAGTGAGGTGGATGGACCTAGAGTCTGTCATACAGAGTGAAGTAAGTCAGAAGGAGAAAACAAATACCGTATGCTAACACATATATACGGAACCTAAAAAAAATGGTACTGATGAACCTAGTTGCAGGGCAGGAATAAAGACACAGACATAGAGAATGGACTTGAGGACACGGGGTGGGGGAAGGGTAAGCTGGGACGAAGTGAGAGAGTGGCATGGACATATATACACTACCAAATGTTAAATAAATAGCTAATGGGAAGCAGCCGCATAGCACAGGGAGATCAGCTCGGTGCTTTGCGATGACCTAGAGGGGTGGGATAGGGAGGATGGGAGGGAGGCTCAAGAGAGAGGGGATATGGGGACATATGTATGCATATGGCTGATTCACTTTGGTGTACAACAGAAACTAACACAGTATTGTAAAGCAATTATACTCCAATAAAGATCTATTAAAAAAAAAAAAAGAATCTGCCTGCCAATGCAGGGGACACTGGTTTGAGCCCTAGTCCAGGAAGATCTCACATGCCACAGAGCCACTAAGCCCGTGCACCACAACTACTGAGCCTGCGCTCTAGAGCCCATGCTGTGCAACAAGAGAAGCCACCGCAATGAGAGGCTCGCGCACTGCAATGAAGAGTGGCCCCGCTCATTGCAACTAGAGAAAGCCCACGCATAGCAACAAAGACCCAACGCAGCCATAAATAAATAAATAAATAAATAAGTAAATAAGTAATTTTTTAAAAAGATCACATGATAATATATATTATTATAAATTTAGATACAAATATGATATACATCTAAAAATCTAAAACGTTAGGTGGAGTAGGTTATTGCTTATATGATGTGATAAGGGATGCTTTGAAATACGATTTCCCCCAATTTATTGTTCCACAGTTCTTTCAAAGGTCCTGAAATTATCATCAGTTAGAAATTGGGTTTGTTTGTCTAAGTCATGTTGTTTCCAAGTACAACAAATAAAGTTTCCCCTGGGATACTTTAACAAAGTAGCTCCTGCATATCTAACAATTACCTAAATGTGTAGGACGTAAGACTTACGAGTTTAGATGGAAACAGATATAATTTATTTACATGAAGTCCTTGCTGTCTAGGGAAGGTAAGCCTGAGTGATGGAAGAGGGGTAGCTGGGGTAAGAGAACTTAGGAACCAAGGATTGTTGAAAATAGAGGGAGAGGGTACTTAAGAGGAACTATTCTATTTTATGCAATCCTATCCAGGCATTTCTCTGTCTGTATTTACACACACACACACACATCCGTGTGCACATTCTTTCCAAGTAATTATCAATAATTTGGGGGGCAATCAATGTCCTGGCAGCAAATCATAATATAATAAATAAAAGATTAAAAGTTTAGAAGGAAGAGGACAAGAGGTAAGTAGAGAATATATATCAATGAACAAAAAGGCCATGTTTAGACTTACAAAATATTCCTTGGTTTTAAAAAAGTATTCCTAAAAAAAAAAAAAAAAAGTATTCCTAGATTTTAAAATGTAGAAAAGGGAGTTAATGTACTTTAAAGAGCTCATAGTGAATTTACTCATTTTGTATTTTTCTGGAAACCAGCATCCGGAGGTACTGTATCTTTGACTCCCTTATAAAAATATAAATTCTTATGCAGTTATGTATGTCTGTGCCTATATGGTGGGATGTGGGGGCGGGGAGAGACAGACAGACAGACAGACAGACACTTGGGAATTGATTTGAGAGTATGAGAGAGAGGTACTAAAATCTTGTTATTGTAAGCTAGGTTACAGTAAGGGTTATGATGTTTTCAGGGTTTTGTGAATTCCAAGCATAGCCAAGGTATTTTCCAGACCTAACATATTATATACTTGTTGGCACATCTCACGATCATACTAGTTTTAAAATAACTGTATCACTCTTTAACTTGTGGTGCAAAATATTGACTACCAAATATTTTGCTTATAAACCTGACAGGTTTTTCTATTTTATATCTGTCCCTACATTTATTATTCTTTACTATTCACTGTGGCACTTCATCTTGTTTTAATAAACAGTTTTTCTAGTTTGTCAAGATAATTTTAAATTTTGTTTGTGTCTTACAATTTGACACTCAACTTGGAGTCATATGTATAAGCAACAAAAATGTTTTCAATCCTTTTATCAAGGGCACCAATAAAATGATATCTAAAAAAAAGAAAGAAAAACAAAACTGTCCCTTTTACCTATTGTTTCTTTTTTCTTTTTTTAACATCTTTATTGGAGTATAATTGCTTTACAATGGTGTGTTAGTTTCAGCTTGTTTCTGTATATCACTTTATTATTTCCCCTTAGCTGACAGTAAACTATTGGATTTCCCCTTTGGATCATATCCTACAATAGTGACTATAGCTGTATCTTATATCTATCTACACATATACATACATAAGTATATGTATATACATATGTATTTATATTATAGCTTGCCAGTAAGAATAACACGATTCAAAAGCCTTACTGAAGTCCTGAAACTTGATAAGGAGTATCTCCCAGAAACTTCTATCAAACAACACATTTAATGGTGGAACAGTGGGAGCATTTTGGTAGTAAAGTCAGGAACACGTCAAAAGTGTATATATTATCACTATTAGAACCCTAGACAATAGAATAAGACCACTGGAAAGAATGAATAGGTACAATTAATATAAAAGATGAGGTAAAGCTTTGTAGAGAAAATGGTCATTTATCCTGAAAATTCAAGAGCCAACTATTAAAATGAAATAGGAGTTCAACAAGGCAGTCACATGCAAGAGCAACATCAATAGTGATGCAAGGTCAATATCATTAACTTCCTTAGGTATCAGCAATAATTATGTTCATTGAAGTATTGTCTGTAAAAGAGCAGAGTTGAAAACAACCCAAATGTCCATTAGTAGGGGAGTGGTTGAATAAGTTATGAGTGTGTTCACACTATGAAATATTATGCAGTAGTTAAAAATGGATTAGATCTAAATATAAATTTATTAATATGGAAATAACTCCAATTCTTACTATTGAGTGACAAAAGCAGGCTACAGATAACTTCATTAATGTGAAAAATAAAACACAGGTTGACTTTGTAGTTTCTATAGGTATACATATGTAAAAATTAATAGAAAAAGCCTGAAATGTTACCTACTGAATGAATAACAATAGTTATCTCTTGGGAGAAGCCTGATATTGGCGGCAATAGTCAAGGGGGACTTTATATCTTGTGTTGTTTTTTAAAGGAGAAAGTATTACTAGTATTACTTGTATAGGTAAAAATAAAAACAATTTTAAAGTACAATAGTTTGCCAAATTCACCTAATCAACTTCACTTAAACTTGTCTATCTTTTCATATATAAAAGGGAATTGCTTTCAAGTTTCTTAAACTCTCATTCATTTAACAACTAGTGAAGACTATGCACTATACAATGGATGACATGGTCTCTGCCCTCCTGGAACCTACAATCAAGTGGGAAAGACAGAAAGACAGATAATAAGCAAATGAGAAAATCATTACACATTATAAGAAAATCATTACAATAATCATCTTATTATTATAAGAAAATAAGCAAATAAAATCATTACACATTATAAGAGATTTCAGCAGAAATGAGCACCAGGTTTTGATTGGAATTAATGCAGTAGGGGGAGAGTTCTTCAAAGAAGAGACATTTAAACTGGGATTCGGAGAACCACCTTACATGTGGTAGTGATGATGGTGATGGGGAGAAAAACAAGCACAAAGGGCCTCACAGAAAAAGCTTCGTGGGTTGGAGAAAATATCTGAAGGTCAGAGTGGTTAGGCATTGGTAGGGCAGGGGTGGCACTGTTAGGTTGGAAAGGTAGGCAGAGGCCAGATGATGCAAGTCCTTTTCGGCATGGCAAAGTTTAGATTTTATTTGAAGAACAATGAAAAGTCACTGGGGGGTTTTGAGAAGAAGAGCAATGTGATCTGACCTCGATTTTTAGAGGATGGCTCCAGCTGCCATGTCGAGAAAGTAGTGACATGGTTATATTTTTGGAGGAAGCATTACGTGAAAACATGAAAGAGAAATGACTTCGGTAGAGGGAACAGCAAGTGCAAAAGCTAGCTCTTTTGGTTTAGAAACAGAAAGAAGACCAGAGTGGCTGGGGCATAGTCATGTGGGAGAGAGGGTTGTGGAATCAGGTCTCATCACACAGGGCTTTGTAGGACATGGCATGAAGCCTGGATTTTATTCTAATTGGGACTGAATTCCATTTTCCACGAGATCACTCTGGCTGCTGGGTGGAAGACAAGACTCTGTAGAGGGACGAGAATAAGAGGGAGACCCGCTGGGAGGTTACTGCAATAGTCCAGGTGAGACAGGATATTGGCCTGGGCTTGGATGGATGCAGCAGAGGTGGGAAAAGGGATGGATTTCAGAAATGCTTGGAGATTGAATCAACAGGACTTGATCTTTAATGAGATGTGGGAGTGTGAAGAAGAGGGCGGTTTCAAGTATTTTCAAGCTCAAGGCAGGGAAGGGTTTAGTGGGATTGAGGGACTGAAAGGAGCCCAGTGTGGCTGGAGCTCAGTGTAGGGGGCAGGAGGCATGCAGGGAGGTGAGAGGAGATGAGGTCAGAGTGGTGGGCATGAGCCAGTTGATTCATGGCTGGGTGAGGACATGGAAAGGAGTCTGAATGTACTCGAAGTGCAGTGGGAAGCTACTGAGGGGTTTTAAACAAGGTGTGGTTTGGTTTTATTCTAAAAAGCCACTTTGGCTTCAGTGTGGGTAGTGGGCTTAGAGGGGGACAAGAGAAGCAGGGAGATGAGTTAGGAAGTTATTGCAGAGGTCTGAGGATGAAGTCTTGGAGATGGTGCTGGGCAGATCTGAGATTCATTTGAAGTGGAACTGATTAGTTTTCTTGAATTAAACTCATGTATATATTGGAGTCTAAGCCTTATTGAAGTTTTTATTATCTTCTCACTTCATTTATATATTATGTTTTTATTTCCCTTCTCAGTTCTAGAAAAATTTTTTTCTAAAACATGTGAGTTTGCTACTCTGATTAAACCCTTCCTTTCCATGTACTTAATTGCTGGGGAATTGGTGAGTTTGGGGGATTCTGAAATGCTGCAGACCTCACCCTGTAATACACTTCACTGAACACAGTCGTAATGATAAAAACGTTAAGAAACATTTTATTCCTCTTAGATTACTGATTTTGCTGAAATAAACTACAGTACATTAAAATCTAATCCTTTCTTAGGGCAATTAACCTATTAATAGCATATTTAACTTTCAAAACCTGTTCTGTCAGCAAGCAAGTACTTAACATAGTCTGAATTTTCTGCTTTAATAACTGAGGAGTCCTGCCTTTTCTTGAACATCTGGGACAACTGGATGGATGGACGACTCTGGAGCATTTGGAAAGGGTTGTTAAGAAGGTACATAATTACTTAAGGATACCATAAGCATATCTTTCTATTTCCAACTGCATCAAAATGCAAATCAAAACACACTGCAAACTGGGAAACTTAGAATTAAAGGTTTATCTCCAAGTACTAGGTTAGACACCATTCCTTCTCGGTGGGAGCACTTCTTAGACTGAAGTTGTCCCCTTCAGAAAAGGGATACTGCTAGTAGGGGAGCTGTGAATGGATTGGGCCCAGGAGTAAAGACATTCTGTATCCACATCATGAAACCATGAGAAGCAAGGAGTGCAGAAGCATCCCTTAGGCTTGCTGAGGGCCTTGAAGGCAGGCTATAGGGGATGGGGAAGCACTGATACATAAAATGGGAGGAGATAATGTATTTGCACAGTAGTAAAGACATAGGCATAGTATACTGTTGCTGAGAAAGAGGCAAGCAGCCCTTGACATCTGGGACCTGGCCTGGCACTACCAATCAGGCTTTGGTGTTTTCTTGTTGAACATAAATAATTTCACAGAGCATCAACAGTAGAGGAGGTCATTCTGTGCCATGATAGATCAAGACAAAAACAAGACCATTCCGTAATCACGTCTGAACCCAGTCAAAATATGAACAGCATCCAAGTCACAAAAATGACCAAACATCTCCCATCCTGGCTAAAACATGAGTGACTGTTGCTTCTTTACTAATTATAGCTGTAGCTTCAGGTTAGGCTTCCCCACTTACAAATAAGGTTTATTTAGAAATCCAATCACAGACTTATCCCCTACATTCTGACAGTATCCAAATCCAGAACAAAGCCAGCTAGAGTGACCTACTCAGCCTGGTTTTCCCAGGAATTTCCTGGTTTTAGCACTGAAAGTCTCAAGTTCCAGGAAATCCCTGTCTCAGGCAAACTGGGCTGGCTGGTCAATGGCATGCTTCCTTAAACCCTCCCCCAAATCATCTGAAGCAAGCCCAAATCCTATAAATCCTTTCTTAAGACCTCTTATTGAGATACCCCATTGTTTCCCGTGGTGTGCATTCTCCCTTTGCTGCAGTAAGTAATAAACCCAACTTTTTCAACTACAGGTCTGCTCCTAGGAGCCTTTGGTTGGAGGGCATCGGCAACATTAAGACATAAAGAGGCACAGCATTGTGGAAAGGCTAGGAAGGCCTAGCATGGAAAATGCGACGGAAGGAATGAAGAGATAGCAGCAACCAAGGAAGTGAAGGGGGTCCACATCCCTGAAGGGGGCTAGAGTGTGGTTTTCTGAAAAGGTGGTTTTTAGGGGTGATAAAAGATAAGGTGACAGAACACTCAGAGATTGGTTCAAGATGGTGGAGTAGAAGAACATGTGCTTACTCCCTCTTGCGAGAGCACCGGAATCACAACTAACTGCTGAACAATCATCGACACGAAGACACTGGAACTCACCAAAAAAGATACCCCACAGCCAAAGACAAAGGAGAAGCCACAGTGAGATGGTAGGAGGGGCACAATCACAATAAAATCAAGTCCCATAACTGCTGGGTGGGTGACTCACAAACTGGAGTTATACCACAGAAGTCCACCCACTGGAGTGAAGGTCCTGAGCCCCATGTCAGGCTTCTGAACCTGGGGGTCTGGCAACGGGAGGAGGAATTCCTAGAGAATCAGACTTTGAAGGCTAGCGGGATTTGACTGCAAGACTTTTTGACAGGACTGGGGGAAACAGAGACTCCACTCTTGGAGGGCACACACAAAGTAGTGTGTGCATCGGGACCCAGGGGAAGGAGCAGTGACCCCATAGGAGACTGAACCAAACCTACCTACAAGTGTTGGAGGGTCTCCTGCAGAGGATGGGGGTGGCTGTGGCTCACTCTGGGGACAAGGACACTGGCAGCAGAAGTTCTGGGAAGTACCCCCTTGGCATGAGCCCTCCCAGAGTCCACAATTAGCCCCACCAAAGAGCCAGGTAGGCTCCAGTGTTGGGTTGCCTCAGGCCAAACAACCAACAGGGAGGGAACCCAGCCCCACCCATCAGCAGACAAGAGGATTAAAGTTTTGCTGAGCTCTGCCCACCAGAGCAACAGTCAGCTCTACCCACCACCAGTCCCTCCCATCAGGAAACTTGCACAAGCCTCTTAGATAGCCTCATCCACCAGAGGGCAGACAGCAGAAGCAAGAACTACAATCCTGCAGCCTGTGGAACAAAAACCACATTCACAGAAAGACAAGATGAAAAGGCAGAGGGCTATGTACCAGCTGAAGGAACAAGATAAAACCCCAGAAAAACAACTAAATGAAGTGGAGGTAGGTAGGCAACCTTCCAGAAAAAGAATTCAGAATAATGATAGTGAAGATGATCCAGGACCTCGGAAAAAGAATGGAGGCAAAGATCGAGAATATGCAAGAAATGTTTAATAAAGACCTACAAGAATTAAAGAACAAACACCTAGAAGAATTAAGAACAAACAAACAGAGATGAACAATACAATAACTGAAATGAAAACTACACTAGAAGGAATCAATAGCAGAATAACTGAGGCAGAAGAACGGATAAGTGACCTGGAAGACAGAATGGTGGAATTCACTGCTGTGGAACAGACTAAAGAAAGAAGAATGAAAAGAAATGAAGACAGCCTAAGAGACCTCTGGGACAACATTAAACTCAACAACATTTGCATTATAGAAGGAGAAGAGAGAGAGAAAGGACCTGAGAAAACATTTGAAGAGATTATAGATGAAAACTTCCCTAACATGGAAAAGGAAATAGCCACCCAAGTCCAGGAAGCACAGGGAGTCCCAGGCAGGATAAACCCAAGGAGAAACACGCCGAGACACATAGTAATCAAACTGACAAAAATTAAAGACAAAGAAAAATTACTGAAAGCAACAAGGGAAAAACGACAAATAACATACAGGAGAACTCCCATAAGGTTAACAGCTGATTTCTCAGCAGAAACTCTACAAGCCAGAAAGGAGTGGCATTTTATATTTAAAGTGATGAAAGGGAAGAACCTACAACAAAGATTACTCTACCCGGCAAGGATCTCATTCAGATTCGATGGAGAAATCCAAAGGTTTACGGACAAGCAAAAGCTAAGAGAATTCAGCATCCGCAAACCAGCTCTACAATAAATGCTAAAGGAACTTCTCTAAGTGGGAAACACTATAGAAGAAAAGGACCTACAAAAACAAACCCATAACAATTAAGAAAATGGTCATAGGAACATACATATCGATAATTACCTTGAACGTGAATGGATTAAATGCTCCAACCAAAAGACACAGGCTCGCTGAATGGATACCAAAACAAGACCCATATATATGCTGTCTACAAGAGACCCACTTCAGACCTAGGGACACATACAGACTGAAAGTGAGGGGATGGAAAAAGATATTCCATGCAAACGGAAATCAAAAGAAAGCTGGAGTAGCAATTCTCATATCAGACAAAATTGACTTTAAAATAAAGACTATTATAAGAGACAAAGACGGACACTACATAATGATCAAGGGATCAATCCAAGAAGAAGATATAACAATTGTAAATATATATGCACCCAACATAGGAGCACCTCAATACATAAGGCAAATGTTAACAGCCATAAAAGGAGAAATCGACAGTAACACAATAGGGGACTTTAACACCCCACTTTCACCAATGGACAGATCATCCAGACAGAAAATTAATAAGGAAAAACAAGCTTTAGATGACACAACAGACCAGATAGATTTAATTAATATTTATAGGATATTCCACCCGAAAACAGCAGATTACACTTTCTTCTCAAGTGCACACAGAACATTCTCCAGGATAGATCACATCTTGGGTCACAAATCAAGCCACAGTAAATTTAAGAAAACTGAAATCATATCAAGCACCTTTTCCGACCACAACGCTATGAGATTAGAAATCAATTAGAGGGAAAAAAACGTAAAAAACACAAACACATGGAGGGTAAACAATACGTTACTAAATAAACAAGAGATCACTGAAGAAATCAAAGAGGAAATCAAAAAATACCTAGAGACAAATTACAATGAAAACATGATGATCCAAAACCTATGGGATGCAGGAAAAGCAGTTCTAAGAGGGAAGTTAATAGCAACACAATCCTACCTCAAGAAACAAGAAAAATCTCAAGTAAACAATCTAACCTTACACCTAAAGGAACTAGAGAAAGAAGAACAAACAAAACCCCAAGTTAGTAGAAGGAAAGAAATCATAAAGATCAGAGAAGAAATAAATGAAATAGAAACAAAGAAAACAATAGCAAAGATCAATAAAACTAAAGCTGGTTCTTTGAGAAGATAAACAAAATTGATAAACCTTTGGCCAGACTCATCAAGAAAAAGAGGGAGAGGACTCAAATCAATAAAATTAGAAATGAAAAAGGAGAAGTTACAATGGACACTGCAGAAATACAAAGCATCCTAAGAGACTACTACAAGCAACTCTATGCCAATAAAATGGACAACCTGGAAGAAATGGACAAAGTCTTAGAAAGGTATAACCTTCCAAGACTGAACCAGGAAGAAATAGAAAATATGAACAGGCCAAACACAAGTAATGAAATTGAAACTGTGATTAAAAATCTTCCAACAAACAAAAGTCCAGGACCAGATGGCTTCACAGGTGAATTCTATCAAACATTTAGAGAAGAGCTAACACCCACCCTTCTCAAACTCTTCCAAAAAATTGCAGAGGAAGGAACACTCCCAAACTCATTCTAGGAGGCCACCATCACCCTGATACCAAAACCAAACAAAGATACTACAAAAAAGAAAATTACAAACCAATATCACTGATGAATGTAGATGCAAAAATCCTCAACAAAATACTAGCAAACAGAATCCGACAGCACATTAAAAGGATCATACACCATGATCAAGTGGGATTTATCCCAGGGATGCAAGGATTCTTCAATATATGCAAATCAATCAATGTGATACACTATATTAACAACTTGAAGAATAAAACCATATGATCATTTCAATAGATGCAGAAAAACTTTTGACCAAATTCAACACCCATTTATGATAAAAACTCTCCAGAAAGTGGGCATAGAGGGAACCTACCTCAACATAATAAAGACCATATACAACAAACCCACAGCAAACATCATTCTCAGTGGTGAAAAACTGAAAGCATTTCCTCTAAGATCAGGAACAAGACAAGGATGTCTACTCTCGCCACTATAATTCAACATAGTTTTGGAAGTTTTAGCCACAGCAATCAGAGGAGAAAAAGAAATAAAAGGAATACAAATTGGAAAAGAAGAAGTAAAACTGTCACTGTTTGCAGATGACATGATACTATATATAGAGAATCCTAAAGATGCCACCAGAAAATTACTAGAGCTAATTAATGAACTTGGTAAAGTTGCAGGATACAAAATTAATGCACAGAAATCTCTTGCATTCCTCCTATACACTAACAACGAGAGACCAGAAAGAGAAATTAAGGAAACAATCCCATTCACCATTGCAACAAAAAGAATAAAATACCTAGGAATAAACCTACCTAAGGAGGTAAAAGACCTGTACTCAGAAAACTATAAGACACTGATGAAATAAATCAAAGATGTCACAGACAGATGGAGAGATATACCATGTTCTTGGATTGGAAGAATCAATATTGTGAAAATGACTATACTACCCAAAGCAATCTACACATTCAATGCAATCCCTATCAAAGTACCACCGGCATTTTTTACAGAACTAGAACAAAAAGTCTTAAAATTTGTATGGAAACGCAAAAGACCCCCAATAGCCAAAGCAGTCTTGAGGGAAAAATACGGAGCTGGAGGAATCAGACTCCCTGACTTCACACTATACTAGAAAGCTACAGTAATCAAGACAAATTGGTACTGGCACAAAAACAGAAATGTAGATCAGTGGAACAGGATAGAAAGCCCAGAGATAAACCCACACACCTAGGGTCAACTAATCTATGACAAAGGAGGTAAGGATATACAATGGAGAAAAGACAGCCTCTTCAATAAGTGGTGCTGGGAAAACTGGACAGCTACATGTAAAAGAATGAAATTAGAACACTCCTTAACACCATACACAAAAATAAACTCAAAATGGATTCAAGACCTAAATGTAAGACCGGACATCTTAAAACTCTTAGAAGAAAACATAGGAAGAACACACTTTGACATAAATCACAGCAAGATCTTTTTTGATCCACTTCCTAGAGTAATGGAAATAAAAACAAAAATAAACAAATGGGACCTAATGAAACTTCAAAGGTTTTGCAAAGCAAAGGAAACTACAAACAAGACAAAAAGACAACCCTCAGAATGTGAGAAAATATTTGCAAGCGAATCAATGGACAAAGGATTAATCTCCAAAATATATAAACAGCTCAGGCAGCTCAATATTAAAAAAACAAACAACCCAATCCAAAACTGGGCAGAAGACCTAAATAGACATTTCTCCAAAGAAGACATACAGTTGGCCAAGAAGCACATGAAAAGCTGCTCAACATCACTAATTATTAGAGAACTGCAAATCAAAACTACAATGAGGTATCACCTCACACCAGTTAGAATGGGCATCATCAGAAAATCTACAAACAACAAATGCTGGAGAGGGTGTGGAGAAACGGGAACACTCTTGCACTGTTGGTGGGAATGTAAATTGACACAGCCACTATGGAGAACAGTATGGAGGTTCCTTAAAAAACTAAAAATAGAATTACCATATGACCCAGCAATCCCACTACTGGGCATATACCCAGAGAAAGCCATAATTCAAAGAGTCATGTACCACAATGTTCATTGCAGCTCTATTTACAATAGCCAGGTCATGGAAGCAACCTAAATGCCCATCGACAGATGAATGGATAAAGAAGATGTGGTACATATATACAATGGAATATTACTCAGCCATAAAAAGGAACGAAATTGGGTCATTTGTAGAGACGTGGATGGATCTAGAGACTGTCATACAGAGTGAAGTAAGTCAGGAAGAGAAAAACAAATACCGTATATTAACGCATGCACGTGGAACCTAGAAAAATGGTACAGATGAACCGGTTTGCAGGGCAGAAGTTGAGACACCGATGTAGAGAACTAACGTATGGACACCAAGGGGGGAAAGTGGCGGGGGGTGGTGGTGGTGGGATGAATTGGGAGATTGGGATTGACATATATACACTAATATGTATAAAATAGATAACTAATAATAAAAAAAAGATAATGTGATAGAAGGTAAAGCCTTGAGCTTTTGTAGGAGGAGGAGGACGAGTTGTTGCCCTACCCTCTGTGCCTAAACAAAACCCTCATGAAAAACAGCAAAGACAAACACAATTTTGGCTTATGTTATAAAATAATGACTCAATCTTTAATGGTCTAGGGGCTGATCATAGAGTTTTCGTATCCACACTCCCTTCCCTATGTTTGTCAACTGCATCATATAATAGTTTTTATATAAGAGAAATTTCTAGGAAGGAAGAACTCTAATGACACACTAGTTGACAGGTTTTATAATGGCAAAACACTAAACTTACAATTTTAATTCTTTGGGGTTGAAATCATTCAATGTTAAAGATCAACATTCATTAAATAAAGACCCTAAAACAGTGCCTGACATATATTAAATGGCAATATATATTAACTATTACAATTACTATGATTATGCTATCTTTTCAAATTTGCTTATTTTAAAACAGGGGCAATGCCGTAGTTTTTTTTTTTAATTAATTAATTTATTTATCCATTTTTGGCTGTGTCGGGTCTTCGTTTCTGTGCGAGGGCTTTCTCCAGTTGCGGTGAGCGGGGGCCACTCTTCATCGCGGTGCGGGGTCCTCTCACTGTCGCGGCCTCTCCCGTTGTGGAGCACAGGCTCCAGACGCACAGGCTCAGTAGTTGTGGCTCACGGGCTTAGTTGCTCCGTGGCATGTGGGATCTTCCCAGACCAGGGCTCGAACCCCTGTCCCCTGCATTGGCAGGCAGACTCCCAACCACTGCACCACCAGGGAAGCCCCAATGCAGTAGTTTTAAAAAATGTTTTGATCACATATCCTTGATTATATTGGAAGTATATATTCAATGATAAATGTAACTGCTTTGTTTCTTAAATTCTGCTCAGAGACATGTACTCAAATGACTGTGCATACCTTTTGGAGAGATTTACTGTTTTGGTCAGTCTTTTAAATTCAGTGGCTGGGCACCTACTTTCCAGTAGTTGCCCCTTACTGCATGATGCAAAGCAAGTTTGGAAAACTTGACTACTATTTAGTTTGATACTGTTTATACTTTTAAAAAAGCAGAAGATTTATAAAACAGAAACAGACTCACAGACATAGAAAACAAACTTATGTTTACCAAAGGAGAAAGGTGGGGAGGAATAATAAATCAGGAATTTTGGGGTAACATATACACACTACTATATATAACACAAACAACAAGGACCTATTGTATAGCACAGGGAACTATACTCAATATTTTATAATAACCTATATGGGAAAATAATCTGAAAAAGAACATATATATATATGTAACTGAATCACTTTGCTGTACACCTGAGACTAACACAACATTGTAAATCAACTATACTTCAATTAAAAAAAAAAGAAAATTATCCTAAAGAAAGCAGGGGAGCGAACAGCAGAATGTGGCTATGCATGTAAAAGGAAACCTAGAATACTCAGACTCTCTAAGTTGAAACATAGAGCAAGTAGGTTCCTTAGAAAAGGTTTAATTTCTAATTTTCAACAGAAAGCCACCTCATTTTATTTCTACAAAAATAAAAGTCACTCGTAAAATTATAGGAACATGCAGAGAATGTTTATGAAGTGCTCTTAACTTTAAAAGAAAAAAATGTGAATGCCTGGGTTCTCAAAATGTCCAGGATATGTTACAAAAGGTAGCAAGTAGAGTTTTGTACATTTACAATAATTTTGTACCGCTAAAGACCATGTTACCTAGTTTTTGATACCCAGAGAAACAAGCAGCTTGTTTTTCAAAGATTAGTACTAAATTGCCATATTGTAGGTACACAGCCTGGATGTTCCACTCTACTACTCTTAACACAAATTTGTTTTTTTCTTACAGTTCTGAAATCTGGTTGATTTAATTTACATTAATCTTCTCAGAGGCCAAACTTGGTGGTGAGAATACCAATTATCCTGGTATTGTGTTCGACCAGATCTTACCCTGTTTGAAATTACCATTTTTCTCCTTTGGCCAAGTCTGGGGTCAAAAAAACCTTTACCCACCTACAGTATAGAAAACTTGTTTCAGAAGTCTACTTCTTCACTAGTTTAAAAGCATTTATTTGGAAAGTGGCATTTTTTACAAAATAAAAACAGTAATTCTAAGAAGTAAATTCCTTCACAAAATTAATAAATTAGATAATTATATTTACTTAAGAAGTCATAAGTAAACATTTTTAAGGGAAATCTTTACTTTTGGTGTGAATTACAGAGGTATCCAATTTCAGCCTTACCATTTTCAATGTATAATGTTTCTTATAGAGTAGTTTTATATATATTAGTCCCACAGACATTAAAATCTCACATGCATACAGCAGAGTCGAATTCTCATTTCTGTACACATTTTGCACACTTACAATATGCTATTGTTTAATCATAATAATGAATCCGTTTTGCAGTTACTGCACACTTGAATACATACAACCCTGAATCAAACTGAAAAGTACAAATTAAGAATGAAATTAAAATATTTACGTTTTCTTGAATGTTTACAGGTAAATGCACATTTATTAAAAAGCAATTATGTAATACACACTGAGAAAACTAGTAGAGCTAAGAACATCGTGAAAGAAAACGGGAACCACTTCATGAATTGCTTTTGACCTTGGAACAAATTAATTGCCAATATTAAGTAATAGTAAAGTAATTCAGAGTAGTGCCAGGCAAGAAAATTTAAAATACACTTGTTTTACAACCTCATTGCCAGACCCTAGAGTCACTGTAGATGGAAATACCATGTTAAGATAAACAAAGACATTAACCCTCTTTGGGAATCAGTTCTTACTTACCAAAATTTGCCATCTGTATCGTCTGGTTGCCAGTGTCTGGAACATTGTAAATCACAACAGCATCAGCATTTCTTCTGCCTGCTGCTTGAATTTTTTCTGAAAATGTACAATTACCTCTTTCTATCAGTGCAATCCAGGGCTTCTTAGTATTAGTAAACTCAGTGTTGTAGTCACAAGCTTGGTAGTTACTGTTCTTAGGAATGCCCACCACCCCCATAGCATTAGCCACCGGTGAGGCTAATCCGTAAACACCACATTCACATGTCTCTGTTGAAGTGTAGTTGCTGGTTTCATTGTAATAAGCCACAGTCACATAGGCATTCATTGAAAAAGGCGCTGTGATTTTAAATAAAAAGGTAAAAATTACCAGCAGCTGAGAACAACTGGACTTATTCTCCTGGTTCATTGCTCATTCATTTGAGCATAAAATTTAAGATGTCTGCTGATATTTCCAACTATCAGTCACCATTTGTCCACTCAGGTCCCCACTAAGCAGAAGTTTGAAATTTCAGCTGCAAGTAGGTAACTGATCTCACCTCTAGCAATGTAAGCTCTGAATACATCAGCTCTATTTCACTTTACTTAGCTACATTCCGTTTTGCCTGCCCCTCCTCCAACTGTACACACATGTAACCCTTAACCAGGCTACCTTAGCAATAAATAACACCATCAACTTTATTCTACATGTCAACTTATCAGGATTGGATGACTTCCTTCACTGACATTTTTTTCTTCTTACTGTTCCAGCTAATGAACTTTCATAAACATGGAGTGGATTGGAATGAGGAACTGGACTCTTGGGATTACCATGTGACAAAACGAAAGTCACCCCTCTCAGATCATCTGAAACACCAAACTGGTTTTCCAAGTCCTGCTGAAATAATGCTATCAACCAGTTCAGCCGGAAGTAAGTTAAGAGCCATCATTTGAATTGCTACGGCATTGGTAGAATTGATTTCACAGCCTTTTTTTCTCTTATTTCTTTGTGGAATTTTTCTTAACAGGCTCCCCAAGGAACATCTTCTGCTACCTTAGTTTATTCATTGAAAAGGAAACATATTCCAGTCGCTAGAGATCCTTTCAAGTACAAGGCCTTGCCCATGGTGGGCACTCAAATATCTGTTGATGCATTCCATTAATTTTTATGTCCCATGTGTTATACTCTAACAAAAGACTGTTCAAGGTTTATCTTTTTTTTTTTTAACATCTTTATTGGAGTATAATTGCTTTACAATGGTGTGTTAGTTTCTGTTTTATAACAAAGTGAATCAGTTACACATATACATATGTCTCCATATCTCTTCCCTCTTGCGTCTCCCTCCCTCCCACCCTCCCTATCCCACCCCTCTAGGTGGTCACAAAGCACCGAGCTGATCTCCCTGTGCTATGCGGCTGCTTCCCACTAGCTATCTATTTTACGTTTGGTAGTGTATATATGTCCATGCCACTCTCTCACTTTGTCCCAGCTTACCCTTCCCCCTCCCCATATCCTCAAGCCCATTCTCTAGTAGGTTTGTGTCTTTATTCCCATCTTGCCCCTAGGTTCTTCATGACCTTTTTTTTTTTCTTAGATTCCATATATATGTGTTAGCATACGGTATTTGTTCTTCTCTTTCTGACTTACTTCACTCCATATGACAGACTCTAGGTCCATCCACCTCACTACAAATAACTCAATTTTGTTTCTTTTTATGGCTGAGTAATATTCCATTGTATATACGTGCCACATCTTCTTTATCCATTCCTCTGTCGATGGACACTTAGGTTGCTTCCATGTCCTGGCTACTGTAAATAGAGCTGCAATGAACATTGTGGTACATGACTCTTTTTGAATTATGGTTCTCTCAGGGTATATGCCCAGTAGTGGGATTGCTGGGTCGTATGGTATTTCTATTTGTAGTTTTTTAAGGAACCTCCATACTGTTCTCCATAGTGGCTGTATCAATTTACATTCCCACCAACAGTGCAAGAGTGTTCCCTTTTCTCCACACCCTCTCCAGCATTTATTGTTTCTAGATTTTTTGATGATGGCCATTCTGACTGGTGTGAGATGATATCTCATTGTAGTTTTGATTTGCATTTCTCTAATGATTAATGATGTTGAGCAGCTCTGTTTTTAATCAGGAGTACACTGGATACTAGCAGCACTTGGGCATACATTGCTATGGGCTCAGCTGGTCTGGGTAAATCCGCTGGGAAAGGGAGATTGCAGTGTGGGCCAAGGGCTAGTGAAGGAGTAGATGAATGGACAACAAGACAAACAGAGATATCAGGAGTCTGACTGGGCCAAGAGTCAGCAAACTACACAAATAGGCAACAGGCTGTCAGAGAAGCAGAAAGACACCAGGTCAAATGGAAGGCAGACACAATGGTAGCCTGAAGTCCAAGGAAAATAGTCTGAAATAAGGAATACCACTAGAGTCAAGGGGACAGGACAACAGAAAATAGGAAACATTGTTGAAGGACATGATCAATAAAGCTATTTCCCCCCCACCACTCTTGTCCGTTCTTGGGCATCTGAGGTATTAGCGTTGGAGTGAACCCTGAAAGTGGGAACCAACAGTTAACAGCAGAGGAGAGTTCACGGAATCTGCAGTAGAACCTGATGGATAAATCCCAGCAGATGCACAATAGAAATATGAACCTTTTTATCCTGTTACAGATGCTGATTACTCATATCTCCCTCACAGTACCTGGTATTAGTAACAACTTACACACAGTAATCACTTAATAATTATTCATGAAAAGTTTAAAGGTCTTGTGTATTAGCTTATGGTCTATTTCAGAGTAAACGCAAATAGTTTATTATTTTGCTATTAGCACTATCGCCGACGTTTAAACTCATAATAAAGACTGTATTCACTAGATAAAGAAAACTATCAAACTGAAAACAGAAGTGTTTGTTATTGTCAAAATGATTAGTCTGCTAATTGCTAATAGACATCTGTGATAAATTCAACATCAGCATTCAACAGGCAATTCATTAGTAAAGTTGTAGAAATTTGAGTTAACCTTCTCTACCAGTTATTAAATTGCTTCTAAAGGAACATCATTATATGCTTTTAAAATGACAACTTTACGTAACACTTTGTGGCAGCGCTGGTGAACTTTGCTAAACTATTTTAAATCACTCTGAAGGTTGAAGTGCATGACTTTGTATGGTAACCAGCATTATATACCTTGTATGTAAGTGCTTTTATGTTTCCTTGTATGGCTTTCAGAGAGTCATAACTTACAAAGATAATTTTAGATTGTTTTAAAATTTTTACAGTTAAGTAAAATTAGTCCTAGAACGATAAATACCCATCAGTGCAATTTTCCAGTTAAGTCTTAAGGTCATTTGCTGGGGGGGATGAGTGGTCTAGTACTTATTCAGTGTTTTTAAAATTTTGTCTGTGGAATACCTACATTAGACTCACTTGGAAGTTTATTGAAAGTGAAGATTCCTGGGTCCTACTACCAGTCAGCCTGAATCAAAATTGGAGGAATATATATAGGAATTCACATTTTAAATAGCTCTCCAGGTAATTCTTACACACTTTACAATTTAAGAACTTTAGATCGTACAAGTTGTACATGATGAATAGTACGGGATCTAGTTGTAGTTTTTTGTTTGTTTGTTTGTTTTTTTATTTATTTTTGGCTGCGTTGGGTCTTCATTGCTGCGCACGGGCTTTCTCTAGTTGAGGTGAGCGGGGGCTACTCTTCATGGCGATGTGCGAGCTTCTCATTGCGGTAGCTTCTCTTGTTGCGGAGCGTGGGCTCTAGGCACTTGGGCTTCAGTAGTTGTGGCGCGTGGGCTCAGTAGTTGTGGCTCACGGGCTCTAGAGCGCAGGCTCAGTAGTTGTGGCGCACGGGCTTAGTTGCTCTGCGGCATGTGGGATCTTCCCGGACCAGGGCTTGAACCCGTGTCCCCTGCAATTGGCAGGCGGGTTCTTAACCACTGCACCACCAGGGAAGTCCTAGTTGTAGTTTTGACAGATTAGCTGCTGTCATTTTATTTCAACCTCATCGTGCTTCAACTTCCAATCTATAAAGGTCTGATGTTTTATTTGTACTTTAGGTGGTTCTCTGAACATTTTTGAAGTTATCTTAAAAACCAAAAGGTTGTGCAAGTGCTGACACTGCAACAACTAGTGTTATATCCTCAGGAAAATAATAACCTCTCCTGGACTTTTTCTTCTTTTACACAATGAAAGAGGTTGGGTTAAAATTTATCTATCAAGTCTTTTCCGGATCTGCCATGCTAGAACTCTATGAAAATGAAAGTTGTTTCAAAGCTATCAATTTTTAATTTTTCCTTATCAGAACAATTGAAGAGGAAGCTGCATCGAGAGCAGATGAAACTATAGCACCTAGATAGGAGGTAAGTTCAAAGTACTGGGTGAAGCTTGATCTCTAATAAAACTAACAAGTGCTTGAAACAGGACTATATACCAGTGGTTTTCAAACTTGTCTGCACATTAGAATCATCTGGGGGAGATGTTGACTCTCTTGACGCCCAGGCTACACTAAAATCAGAAACCTGGGGTGGGGGTGGCACGTAGGCATAGTAATTTTTAAAAATTAATTAATTAATTAATTTATTTATTTATTTTTGGCTGCGTTGGGTCTTCGTTGCTGCGCGTGGACTTTCTTTTTTTAGTTGCGGTGAGTGGAGTCTACTCTTCATTGCCGTGCGCGGGCCTCTCATTGCGGTGGCCTCTCTCGTCGCGGAGCACCGTCTCTAGGCGTGCGGGCTCTAGAGCGCAGGCTCAGTAGTTGTGGCGCACAGGCCTAGCTGCTCTGCAGCATGTGGAATCTTCCTGAACTAGGGCTCGAACTCGTGTCCCCTGCATTGGCAGGCGGATTCCTAACCACTGCACCACCAGGGAAGCCCAGGCATAGTAATTTTTAAAACTCCCCAGGTGATACCAATATGAAGCCAAGTTTGAGAACCACTGCTATGTTTCAAACATTTAATACTACTGGACTTTTTCAACTACTTGTACCTTAATAAATATTAAGTATCTTAGCAAAGGTACACAATATTAATTAAGGCATAGAGAAGTGAATCACTCATCTCTTAAGCAAGGAACATTTCAATTTTTTCCATATGATTGAATAACAGCTATGGCAAACCTACCATTTAAAGATGAGGAGGACTTCCCTGGTGGCGCAGTGGTTAAGAATCTGCCTGCCAATGTAGGGGACACGAGTTTGAGCCCTGGTCCGGGAAGATCCCATGTGCCATGGGGCAGCTAAACCCGGGCACCACAACTACTGAGCCTGCGCTCTAGAGCCCGCGAGCCACAACTACTGAGCCTGTGTGCCACAACTACTGAAGCCTGTGTGCCTAGAGCCCGTGCTCCGCAACAAGAGAAGCCACCGCAATAAGAAGCCCGCGCGCCGCAACGAAGAGTAGCCCCTGCTCGCCTCAACTTGAGAAAGCCTGCACGTGCAGCAACAAAGACCCAACGCAGCCAAAAATAAATAAATAAATAAATTTATTAAAAATAAATAAAAAATAAAGATGAGGAAGTACAGGGCTGTGTTTCTAATAGAATACAGGTACCCCTTGATTATTCATAGCAAACTTCCAATTCTGCCTTGGGTGACTATGACTTGGTGTATGTTCAAAAGAAATTAATTTTAATATTAGCCCAAGCCAAATAAAAGAAATAGTCACAAGGCCATATCCAGCTACAAAGGAAGCAAGGAAAAGTATTCTTTGTTCTAGGTAGCCATGTGCTTAGCTAAAAATGGAGAGAACTACTACTATAGGATAGGTATTAGGGTACAGCTAGCAGTCTCTGCTAACCTTCTTATAATCCATTCTCCTTCCAGGAGACAGTGACCACTCTAAAACATGAATCGAATCAAGGCATATCACTGGCCACAAACCACTTAATGGCTTCCTAGTGCTCTGAAGATACATACTAAAATCCTTACCATGGACTATAAGGCTCTGTGTAATTTGCAAGAGCCTTTGCCTGTCTGTTTGTCTCGTCTTGTATCCTACTTTCTGCACTCCAGCCATATCAGTTCTCATTCAAGTTCTCGAGCACACCTTGTGCTGCAAGGCCTTTTCACCTCAAGTTCACTTCCTCAGGAAAAACTTTCCCAATGCCCCCCCGCCAGCTTCCTTTGTGAAATTTATCTTATTTATTTGTGCAATTATTTGAATGTCTTTCTCCTCCACAACACTGTAAGCTTTATGACAGTAGGGGCCATGTCTGTTTTTGCTTGTATTGTATTGTGTTCCTAGTGCCAACCCAGTGCTTGCCATAGAGTGGGCATTCAAATACCTTGGATATATGCTGCAATAACTGGGCTCATTATTTTATGAGCCCCAGGATTTAGAGAAGTTTATCTCACAGTAATCTACTAGCTGAAAATTTATTATTATTCAAACGTTTCACTTTGTGCTCAAATTAGAGTTTAAAGAAACAGACATTGGAGTTATAAGCCCAACCTTAAAATTCAACTGCCTTGACAATTTTACATTAAATCATTTAGTCTTTTTCTGTTTCAGTTTCCTATCTACAAAACAGATATTAAAAACCTTGTTAGGGGCAACTCCTAGATCTTAAGCGACTAGAAGTCACATGCAATAATCTCAGAATAGCATCAGAAGTACTCAAATTTAAAACAAAAGGTTACTTGATTTTCAATGAAAATGTGCATATGATTAAAAACAGCTAAAATATTTCAGATTTCTGTTTTGAAAAAAATACATATATGTATCAATCACTGAAAAGGCAACAAATTAGGAAGAACATCAGCAATAAAAATAACTGGGATTTAAATATTTCAATTTTTTTTGTTATAATGAGCTGCTATAATTGATAATGGTCTAATCATAACTTTAAAATGTTCTTCACAGAAAACCACATTTTCATGACACACATGATAATAACACAAAGACATTTTCACAGTTCTAATAACTATATTAACATACCAAAAGAATCATACAACTGGATGGGACCATTATTTTGCAAATTTTACAAATAAGAAAACTAAGGCCAAGCAGTTTAAGTGGCTTTCCTTAAAGTTCCACAGGGATTTAGGGACAGACCTGTGGCTAGCTTTAAATCTGTTTTTTCAAAATCTACTTTTTATTTCTTTAGTATAAAGGAAAGCAAAAACTTAGGGCTAGAAGTGGTATCAACATAACAGTGTAAGAATGAGGGATAATATTTAGTGGGTGGTGTGACCTAGACCAAGTTTTTATCTAATGTTTCCATTTTGGAGATGTGACACTAATGTAACATGACTTGACTCAAATATAATCTCAAATAACTGAAATCTTCAGATAATCCCCAAATCTAGTTTTACGTATTCATTTTAACCCTTTTCCCTAAAATTTCCTTACTAAAAACAACTGAAATAACAACTGAAATAAGCTGTACTAAGTAATACATATTTCACCTCCCATCAATTTACCTGCAAATTCATGGGTAGCAATGCTTAAAAAAAAAAAGGAACTGTACCTGAAAAGGTAACTAGTAAAATAGCAACCAGCTCAATTATAAACCATATAAATGACTTCAGAATAATAGAATTGGTTATAATCTATAGTCCATGTTGGCAGAAGGTGTCTAGCTAAAAACATCAAATATTATTAGTGTCACCAAATAAGGGTTTCAAATTTTTTAAAAGTCCTTGTCTTAATATGAATAAAATTAATGCAGGATAATTCCAACAAAGAAATAAAAGTGGCAGGATAAACATGTACTCAGATTCTTCTTTTAATAGTTTATCAAAGGATTTCAATGTGTAGATCTCATGTACCATCTAAAATTAGAAACTTCAGTGAAAGATTGTGGTCTTGTGGTAGACTATGTAATATTTCATAACTTACTGACTGATTTGTTAATATAAAAGTGACACCACAGTAGTATATTTGTGTTGCTTTGGAAAGAATCAACACATACTGTCACTTGAAGATAAGGTCTTCTGATGTAGTTTGCTATTTTTCTTAGGAAACTGCCACAGTAGCTATCCAATTTTGCCATAAACTGGAAATGTGGACACAGATGTTTAACTCCAAATTTGGATAGAAACATTACTATAATATAAAACAAATTGCCATGGAAGTTGTTTTTAAAGATCCTAAATCTTAATAATGAGTTCATATTTCTCATTCAATATAAGGACAAAAATTACACCTGTTAAAGTGCGTAGTTTTGCAATCTCGGCCTGAGGTTTTTTAGTCAATAGCCATTTAAGTATTAACTTTTTCCCTTCTCCAACTTTTATGAGGCACTAAAACTGAATTGCCTGTTAAAGTTTATAATAGCTTAATACGAAAGCCCAGATTCTGTTTGATAAACAACAGTTTTCAACCCATATGGAAGAATCATATTGGCTCATTTAGCAAGCACGTGTAGGTCTAACATAGGCCAAAAATATGAAGGAAAAACATCAAATACATTCAAAGTGAGATAGGTTTTAACTTCTTTAATAATACACTCAAAAATTTTTTTTTTGTCTTTTTTTTTTTTTTTAATTTACTTATTTATCTTTGGCTGTGTTGGGCCTTCACTTCCGTGCGAGAGCCCTCTCTAGCCGTGGCGAGCGGGGACCCCTCTTCATCGCGGTGTGCGGGCCTCTCACTGTCGCGGCCTCTCTTGTTGCGGAGCACAGGCTCCAGACGCGCAGGCTCAGTAGTTGTGGCTCACGGGCCTAGCCGCTCCGTGGCATGTGGGATCTTCCCAGACCAGGGCTTGAACCCGTGTCCCCTGCATTGGCAGGCGGATTCTCAACCACTGCGCCACCAGGGAAGCCCCCACTCAAAATTTTAACATGAGAAGGATTCCCTATTTTAATTAATGTTTAAACACAATTTTAAAGAACAAAAGATTGAACACATTTATGAAAAAACTGTAGCATCTGTCTTTAGGTTCATGATGCCCAACACATTTAAAATGTATAGCATATGAAATTACAGAACCACAGGGCTAGAAGGAAGCCTACAAGTTAATAGCTTAACCACAATCGAATTCATCTTGAAACAGTACTTTTTAACTCAAGTGATGGTCATTTTGGCTCATCTAACTAACCACGTAGATGTCAATCACAGAATCTTGCACATGTGGAATGGCCATTTACAGTTAAAGTGAAGTAAGATAGACAACCAGAATAAAATCAATTCCCTTAGCTACTCTTTTATACTTTCAATATGAGCATTTAAAATGTTAATTTGAGATAAATTTTCACTATTTAAACTCACATTACATGTACCAAAATTACAAATGAACATAGCAAGAATACAGACATACTGTAGCCTCTGGCTTTAAGACCACACACTGGTCAAAACATTTAGAAATTCAAAGGATATGAAGTCACATTAGGGAGTAGAAAACCTTAAAACAATTTAATTTAGCATGCTCTTTGTACAGCTGACCAAACTAAAGACCAAGGCAAATGGAACATAACAATCCATGTGTGCTTTTGAAAATGATAGAAACTACCTTGGTTTTGAGAAATTCAGGTTGACCACTTTAGGAGAATTTAATCCTCAAATCAGCAATTCAAAATTTCCCATTATAGCCGAATAAAAATGGAAGGATGTTAAATGTCCATGAAAAGTTACTCTTAAGTTGGGATGCCTTATGCTGAGGCTTTAGGATAAAAGTATACTTCACAAATAGAACAGTGAACACAAATTATCACAAGTCAAGATAACAGTCATATAGAAAGAAGTAAGATGAATTTTCCTGATACACACAAATTGTTTCAATGACCTTTCCAAAGAATGAATTTAAAATGAAGTGTGTTAGCTCCAAATACAAGATGAACATAAAACCACTTAACTTGTAATATTCTTTCTGAGAAACAGTTACTGAAATTACCAACAAAATGACAGAATATCTTTAAAACAATGCCCTCTTTATAACCTTTAATAATTTCATTTGCCAATTTTTAAGAAGTTTTATCTGGTCTATAAATTTTGTGTAAATAGACCTCTGTTTTATTTTTACCTAAATTACAGATATCCAAGATACCGACGATATGCACTTTATCCAGTTCAGCTGCTGCTTTTATAATATCACCTAAAAGTAAAAAGCAGATGGTAAGTATTGTAAAATAGTTAAATATTTACTTGGATTTAGTATCACATAAGCTGATTTTTTTCTTTTTTTCTTTTTATTTATTTATTTATTTATTTATTTATTTATGGCTGTGTTGGGTCTTTGTTTCTGCGCGAGGGCTTTCTCTAGTTGCGGCAAGTGGGGGCCACTCTTCATCGCGGTGCGCGGGCCTCTCACTATCGCGGCCTCTCTTGTTGCGGAGCACAGGCTCCAGTCACGCAGGCTCAGCAATTGTGGCTCATGGGCCTAGTTGCTCCGCGGCATGTGGGATCTTCCCAGGCCAGGGCTCGAACCCGTGTCCCCTGCACTGGCAGGCAGATTCTCAACCACTGTGCCACCAGGGAAGCCCCTGATTTTTTTTCTTATAATTAACAGTGTCTCTCATCTTCTCCCTCTTCCCGCCAATTCATCACACACATTCATCAAAGTTATAATATAGTAATTTCTGCCAATAACAGTGAATACATCAAACAGATGCTACCAAAAATGTCAAGATACAGGCTGGTACTCCAAAGCCTTATTTATTTGTTTATTTATTTATTTATTTAGTGAAGCAAAGTAAATCTACATATTTTCAAGGTCATTTAGGTGCCAAGTAAACAACTTCTTACTACCCTTCAATGAAATACAAAGATAAATTTTTCTATTTTGAAATTCAATCATCAATTATTTGCAAAACTTACAAGACATAAAGCAAAATAAAAAAAAGAAGCTTCTTTTAAAGTATGTTTCCTTTTAAGTGGCTTTATTAACTAACACTTAGCTTTGGATATTCTTAAGAAGCTTTATCAAGAATGGATCGGGTGAGTGACATTGATGAAAATGGCAGAGTATGGAATTTCAGGGCTCTGTTCCTCCACTAAAGCAACTTATAAGCTGGCAAAAAACTCTCAGATCAACTTTTCCAGAACTCTGGAATCTAGACAAAAACTTAACAACTTGGTGAAAGATTAATGAGGAAAGAAGCTGTTGCACTGTGGTAAGAGTGTGCTGTGGTGTTTTAAATTGCCCGCCTACTCCCCAGATCAGTAGCAGCCATGAAGATGGCAGCTCGTACTCTTGGTGCAGGTTGCTAGCACCAGAGGGAGCTACGCAGACCTTATTCTCAAAGATGTGGTTGTGTATTTTGACCTGTCAGGCAGCTCCCTCAAGGTCAGATGCAAGAGCTTGCTTGTGTTTCACCCAATTTGGAGCATCCCATGACTAGGGTAGCTTTCCCAAAGGCTTTTGTTGAAAGCATATAAAGGCAAAAGCATTTGTCAGAGCAGATAGGGCAGGGTATAAAGTTGGGACAAGCAATAGACAGACCAAAAAGCCTGGGGAGGAAGGGGCTGGGGAAAGAGATACGTGGGGGAATATGGGCTTTTAAGAGCTCCTGTGTATTCCAAGGAATCAAGAAGGCCACATGTATGCCCAGTGCTGGATGCATGTTCAGAAAAGGCCTGAGAAAACTCTCATTGTTCACCTCTGGCTGACCATCAGTCTCTGTAGAGCAGGAAGTGAGGGCTAAGACAGAGTCATAAACATCTTGGCTAAGCACTGAAGGAGTGCCACAACACAGAGCCAATCTACAAAAAGTGAGAAAGTAATGTTTTTCTTTTCTTCTTCTTCTTCTTGGCTAAAATGGTATTTAAGGAATCTCTTTCAAAACACTAACTGACCACTACCAAGCTACTGTATCACAGACTTCAGTGGTTACACATGACAAAGACCTCATTTTAAACATGAGAAAACTAAAACATTTAGAGGTTAAGTAACTTAAGCAAAGTCACAGGGTGACTCTAATCCAGACAGTGTGGCATCAAGGCATGGGCTCTTAACCTTTTGTGCTAGAGCTACATCTCTACAAAATTGTGACCAAGGGCCAGTAGTGGATCTAGATTTTGTGGAGCTTGAAAGGTATACTATTTGGGGGCCCTCTTTATGAAAGAAAAAACAAAATACAACAACACACACACACACAAAAAAAACCCCAGAAGGGCTGTGGAAGGGATTTACACAAGTGAGAGCTCCTCAAGCTTAGGCTTCATCAGCTGCACAGGACAGTCACATCTGCTAGGCATGTCACAAAATCTGATGAATGATTTAAAATTGTGCAAGTTCACTAAAGCACAATGAATATAATAACAACTGCTGGTACTATATAATTTTCTTCTTCTTTGAGTGGGATGGACTTTAATCCAGATGCTTTGGAAAGATTTCAAGATCTTCAGATTTGATGCTAACAGCAGAAACCCAAACCTTAATAATTCTAATTGTCATCATATCATTCTACAAATAATGACTTACGTAGTACCTGCAACATAACGTATAAGTAAGCCTTCTGTTTAGGTAACTCTGCCTACTTGTGTAAATGACAACCTCTCTGCGCCTCAATCTGCTCATCTAGTACCTATATCATAGGCTGTTGTGAGGATTAAATGCATGTAAAAGCATTTAGAATGGTAGCTGACACATAGTAAGCTCTTAATTAAATGCCAGCAACCATCATTTTCTACTTAAGAAAACCTAGTATTAAATTACAATGTTATTATTTACATTACAAAGGAATTGTTTTAAAAGGATTATAGATTTTACCTATAAAATGAGCTTCTCTACATGTCAATTTAAAATGTTGGAATTACTAAAATTGTACATTTTTAGGAACATCACATATGCAGAAGGTGAGTGTGACAAAGGCAATGCTGTGTGTTTGCCACTCCATTTCCTCTTCATGGTCACATGGGAGACAAAGTGTTCTGGCCTCCCTTGTAGTTAGCTTGGGATCATGTAAATAAGTTCTGGCAAATGAGAATGTGAGCGGAAATGATGTGGCAGTTTGGGTCCAACAAAATTAAAAGTCAGTGTCTCCTTCATCTCTTTCTTCCTCTGCCTAGACAACCCTAGAAGCCATTTGTTCCTGTTGGAGGTGCAACAGGATGGAAGCATGCTGGATTCCTGAATCACTGCTGGGGAGAAAGCTAATAACTGATTGCATCAGACTTGACTTGAGCAAGAAATAAATTTTTACTGTATTAAGTCACTGAGACTTTGGAATTGCTTTGTACTGCAGCACAGTCTAACCTATCTTGTAATATAGTGTGGTATTCCTGCCTCTGAAAATAATATCGGAAACCCTGATTATCCAGAGAATAATAAAATTATTTCTTACATGTGTTAAAACCTTTCCATATCATGTTATGCTTCTGAAATGTTTATCAATGGAAACAATGCTTTCAAAGAGGTGGGATATATATATGTGTGTATATGTGTATATATATATATATATATATATATATATATCTCCTTGTACTTCATAGTTAAATATAATACCAATTACAACACCATAACAGTAAGTATTATTAAATAAATGATTTGGGAACTATGGCTAATCCCTTGGAAAAACATTAAGCTGGATCCTTATCTCATTCTCTATACCAAAATAAATTCCAAATGGATTAAAATTTTAAATTATAAAAATGAAGCCATATTATCAAAAGCAAAAAATCCCCCAAACAACCCAATTCAAAAATGGGCAAAGGACTTAAGTCGACATTTCTCCAAAGAAGATATGCAAATAGCCAACAAGCTCATGAAAAGATGCTCAATATCATTTGTAATTAGGGAAATGCAAGTCAGAACCACAATGAGATACTGCTTTAGGATGGCTGTTATCAACAAACAAACAAACAGAAAATAACGTGTTGGCGAGGATGTGGAGAAATTGGGATCCTCATGCGTTGCTGGTGAAAATGTAAAATGATGCAGCTGCTGTGGAAAATGGTTTGGTTGTTCCTCAAAAAGTTAAATATAGAACTACCATATGACTCAGCAATTCCACTCCTAGGGATATTCTTAAAACAATTGAAAGTAGGGACTTCTTAAACAGGTACTTGAATACCAATACTCACAGCAGAACTATTCATAACAGCCAAGAAATGGAAACAACCCAAATGTCCATCAGCAGATGAATGGATAAACAAAATGTGGTACATACATTCAACAGAATATTATTCAGTCATAAAAAGAAATGAAATTCTGATATATATTACAACATGGATGGATCTTGAGGATATTATACTAAGTGAATAAGCCAGACACAAAAGGACAAAACTGCATTGCTTCACTTATATGAGATACCTAGAATAGGCAAATTCATAGGGACGGAAAGTAAAATAAGAGGTTACCAGGAGCTAGGGAGAGGGGGGAATGGGGAGTTATTGTTTAACAGGTATAGAGTTTCTGTTTTCGGATGATGAAAATGTTCTGAAAATGGGTAACGATGATGGTTGCACAACATTGTAAATGTACTTAGTGTAAGTGTACTGAATTGTACAATTAAAAATGGTTAAAGTGGTAAATTTTATGTTATGTATATTTTACCACAGTACAAATTATATATGAGTAAAAAAACAAAGCTATAAAAGTATCAGAAAAACACACAGTGAATTAAAAAAAAATCTTGGACTGAGTGATGCCTTTTTGAGTATGACATAAAACCAGCCGCCATAGAAATGAAAGATTGATATATTTGAGTACATAAAAATAAAATTACTTAAAATATCAAGATTCCCACTGAATAAATGTCAAACTGGTAAAAGTACTGCAACACACAATAAAGGGTAAATTTCTTCAATATGCAAAGAGAACTTACAAATTAATAAGAAAAAGAATGCTCATGGAAAAATGGAAAAAATAAAGCTAGCATAGAAAGTTCATAGAAAGAAAAAATATAAATGGCCAATAAACATAGGAAGATATTCAAGCTTAGAATAATTAAGATATGCAAATGAAGATAATGATATAATACTTTTTTGCCTATCGTCTGCCAAAGATTAACAAGACTGATAACACCTAGTATTTCTAAGGGTGCGAGTAAAGTGGCACTCTTTCTTTTGGTTAAAGTGTAACTTGTTATAACCTTTTTGAAGGACATTTTGACAATATCTACCAAAATTTTAAATGCATATATCTTTTGAGTCAGTGACATCTAAGAATTCATCTTACAGATGTGTAAGTGCACAAAGATTATATTATATACATACACACAGATAGATATACTCATTGCAGTACTGTTTGCTAATATCAAAAACATTTGGAAACAATCTAAATGTCCATCATTAGGGGACTGATTAAGTAAATACAGGTATATCTACACAGTGGAATATTTATAGTTACTAAAACGAAAAAGGTAGCTCTCTCTATACTAATATGAAAGTTATTCAAAACACAGTGTTAAAAGGAAAAAGTAGGTTATGAGACCATGTTTACTATAATTCCATTTGTGTGTACTTAAGAGAGAGGGAGAGTGTACGTGTATGCGTGTGTGAGAGACAGAATATACTGTTATATGCAAAAATAATTTCTTAAAGGATTCAGAGAATACTGGTTACCTCCAGAGAGTGGGTGAGCGGGTTGGCAGAAGGGGATAGACCTTCAAAGGCAGGGAGGGGAACTTTCACTTTTACCCTGTGCCTTTTGGTATTGTTTGAATTTTTAAATTGTAAACATGTATAGCTTTTATAATAAAAAAGAAACTAGTTCATAAAAATGTTTAAAAGATGATACCAATGTTATACTATAAACCACTGCATTACATTATTCTGTATATTTTTATCTTTCAGTTTGTAATTATGGAGGGAATAGAAATGTTTTGAATCAGACTGATCTGGGTTTAGATCCTAGCTGTTACCCATGCTGGTGAGTCTCTCTGATTTTCAGTCTAATCATCTATAAATAGGGGATAATAATGTTTACCTTGAAAGTCTCTTGTTAGGATTAGTTGTAACTTATGTAAAATGCCCAGGCACAATGCTTTGCACAGAGCTAAACGGACACTATCATTATGTCATGAAAAATACGGTATTCCATGTTCAAAACAATTCACCTTGCTTTTGATTACATCACTTTTCTCTTCTAGTGATTCTTGCCCTTCATGTCCCAAATACTAACTGCTTTGGCAGAATGGTACCAGGTATTTTCACTTGACCATGTTAGTGACTGCTGGAAGACTACTGGCACTAGCAACTAGTAGATACCTGAGGATTTTGCCTTGATTTTTTATATCAATAATAACATACACATATAGCAGAAGAAACGTGACAGAAGTGGATACTGCATGAAGCAAGAACATGAGTGCACAAATATTTAAAGTACATATTAGGGCCCTAATTACGAAATCCGGGTTACTGTAAGTCTAAGGAGCTGAAATGTAAGAAGTAATACTGCAAGTTAACTAATATACCATCTTTAAAATGGACTGTGGAAAAATAAAAAACCTCATCTCTTACAAAATTAGATACTCAAGTTCAGTTTGCGGTAACCATTACTGCCAAAAGTTACTTCATCATCAGGTACAGCTCATAAGACTTGTTTAAAAACAACACCCACTCAAGGGTTTCATCAGCTTAGAAAGATCCACCACAAAAATCCCAAGATAATAAAGGCTTTCTTTAAAGCTTTTTTAAGTGTAATATTCTTATAAGCTCAGTGAAAATGGCTAGAAACTTTACCACATGCTTAGGAAACAGAAATGACAACAGAAAGTGAATAGGATAATTATAATTGGACACATAATTTTACTGGTATATAGAAATGATTTAAAGTTCAGGATATTATGTAGTAGTCTAAACAATTAGTCGGTTGAAGGGTTTCACTACTGGGATTACGTACACTCCTAGCAGTCCTGAAGAAATTTATTGCATAGCACTTGAATAACTGAACATTTATAAGAGAAAACAACTGTACTGTACTATACTATGGAGGTATTGAGATTTCAGGCAAATGTAAGGTGAAAGGCCTGAATTAAAAGGAGAGAAGAGTAGAAGTTGCACCGCTCCATGTGCATACCACTTAGGTCTAATGAATACTTACATTTAAAAATGTATTATAGGGCTTCCCTGGTGGCGCAGTGGTTGGGAATCTGCCTGCCAATGCAGGGGACACGGGTTCGAGCCCTGGTCTGGGAAGATCCCACATGCCGCGGAGCGACTAGGCCCGTGAGCCACAACTACTGAGCCTGCGTGTCTGGAGCCTGTGCTCCGCAACAAGAGAGGCCGCGATGGTGAGGGGCCCGCGCACCGCGATGAAGAGTGGCCCCCGCTCGCCGCAACTGGAGAGAGCCCTCGCACAGAAACGAAGACCCAACACAGCCATAAATAAATAAATAAATAAATAAATAAATTTTAAAAAAATGTATTATAAGAGAACATTCTTAATGCCTGCCTGGAATAGAAACCATTAATCTATCCAATTTTATTTAAAAAAATATTCTCATTTATTAAGTCTTTGGGTACTTTTACCTAATAACTCTTTAAACTATACCAAATGTTAAGGCTAGAACTATTTATACAATAACATCTTAAGGTTAGGACTGTTTGCAATATTAATTAATTTTATTTTCTGAGTGAAAAGATCCTGAGATTGTCTTACCTGTAAGTGCTCTTGGACCTTGCAATTTGTCATTGCCAGTTAATTCCTTTGGAAACACACAGCTGTAATTCATGCAGGTTAATAATGTCCCTATTTGAGATGTTCGGACATCTTCCGGAGAATACTCGGGGAGGAATGCAACACTGATTGCTATATCATGATTCAGACCTGTTAAAGAAAAATCACACTTTATTAAAAGTGCAGTGGGTTAGTACATGGTGCTAACGTGGCCAGATTTGCTGGTTTGATCCGCACATGTGCCAAATAGCTTCAAAACTGTAAAAAAAAAAAAACTTTCAAAACTAGGAACTAAACCCTTTCCTGTGCAAACATTTATGAATACATGCTATTGGTTGAAAGAGGAGACACTTTGGAGCAATCTATCTCCACCGCTGGAAATAACAATCCCAAATCTTTTAATATTGACAGAAGGCTTAAATTTCAATATCCAGAGGATAGCCTGGACACATAAATGAAGACATGTAGGGTGTTTTCTTCATCATTCATGACAGGTGCCATTACAGGATAGGAGAATTCAGAGGTAACTACTGGTTCACTTACTGCCATTTGGACTTCAGGATATAAGACTCAAGCAAGGCCAGGGATGGTAGTAACAAGGTTCCATTTGTCCTCAAATATACAAGAAAAACTTTAATCACTCACCATTAGGGCTAGAAAAGGTTGCAGTATGGGGAAACAACCAACATGAATCCTGACCTGTGTCTGTTATCTCTTTATGCGGGTCAATGTCAACTAGGGTGGATAAAAAAAGACTTCCTAGAGGCAAGGGTTTGAGCTGGGTATTAAAGGATGAGTAACATTTAAATAGACAGAGAGAAGGGTATTTCAGGCAGGACAGGGAGAAGCCAGAAGTAAAGACCAGAGTTAAGGAGACCATCTTGGCTGGAGCAAGGGTAAACGCACAGAGCACATCTTGAAAACTCTGAATTCCACCCAGTCACCCAAACCAGAAACCTAGAAGTTATCCTTAACTCCTCCCTTTCATTCTTCCCTGATAATTTAGTCAGCAAGTCCCGTAGATTCTGTATCTCTCCTATTCAGCCCTATAGCAATGCTGAAGTATGGAGTAGGAGCAAATGATAAGTAAACAAGTCCTTCCAGCTAAGCTGTAAACTGATCCAGAAATGCAAGTCCGTTCTTTGTTTTTTATGGGCAAATGACACTAAGTTCCATAGCTTTAACTTAACAAACAACTAAGGGCTACTTAAAGCTTTTTAAGGATTACTAAAATCTGGTATTCATAAACTAAAATAGTCATGCCATCTAGAATTTACTGTGGATTCCAATTCAGTATTATAAGTATAGCTACCTCAGAACTCTTAGCAATGCTGCAAAACTCATGTCAATGTGCACACGATGGCATCCCATTTCCTTGATTCTAATACCAAATCTAACTCTAAGACATACCATCAATTTAGTAACAGTTTTTTAATGAAAAAGGAAACACTGCATTAATGTACCCATTGACCATAAGATGCATTCCAACTTGCAAATGTAAAAAAAAAAAAGTATGCTTTAGAATTGAGAAAATATCAGAAGTTGGAAATCCTGATATTTTCAGGAAGATAGCTTCATTATCAGTGTGTCACTGATACTATTATGAGTTGCTTTCTAAATTACAGAATGCTGTGAGTTTAGCTTCAACATTATTGGTAAAATTCATCATGAGTTGTTTGGTTAAAACTAGAGTTCAGAGTGCAAATGTATAAGTAAACACGCCTAGGGCCTCTGTACTTGATGTTCCTGTACATAGAATGTTCTTTCCCCAGATAAACACACGGCTTGCTCCTTCACCTCCATCAGGTGTCTGGTGAAATGTTATTTTCTCAGGGAGACCTCCCTTGACAACTCTATTTAAAATTTAGCCCCTTCCTACAACAGCACTCTCCAACCCTTTTCTTCTAGCACTTATCACCATCTCATTTTACCATAGGCTCTGTTATCTGTTGCATTAACACATGTAACCTCAGCCCCCAGAACAGTGCTGGGCATGCCTTAGGTGCTCAGTAAATATTTGTTAAATTGAGCAAAAGAATGTATATGTGTGTATTTTTAACCTATAATTTTCAAATATTAGACTTCAGGACATTTGTGCATTGTGTTCAAATATGAATTCATCCATATTCCCAACAGCAAAAGAGATGAACACAAACATCCTCCCCACAATGTACATGTATAATGCACTTCAATGGTGACTTACTGTTTATGTGTTACTTAAATAACTTACAACATACTAACTAGGTAAACGTGATAATATATGTGGACTATATTAAAAATTAGAGGAAGATATAAAATCAAACAAGCTCATATTCCTCTTTTGTAAAGTGTATTGTATGCAATTTATATACCTTCCTCTCAAATTCTTTGTTATCACTGAATTTCTTTTCCAATGAAAAGTGTGTGTGTTTGTGTGTGTGTGTTGCAGAGGAGGGCAATTTGTAATCCCAGCACCTAGCTAAGGGTACTTGGCATATACCATATTTCATGGAATCTAAGATACCATTGATTTTTAAGATGATCATTATTTTATATACCACTAAGAAAGAAAAATGCTACCAACTAAACAAAGGCATGACATTGATTATAAGATCCATATCAATTTTCAAAGATGTTAAAATATGGGGGAAAAAAAGTGTGTCTTACACTGATGAAATCTGATAGTAGCTACTTAAGGTTTAAGGATTAAATTACTTTTATTATGCAATGGAATAAGGGACAGAATTAAGGGGTGGCAACAGTAACCAGCTCTGGAACCCATATACTCCAGTGTGCTGCTCCATTCAAGATACAAGAATGGGAAGCACGCCAGTGGGATAGAATATCCTAAGGATATAGCCAGTTAGGGAACCAAGAGTGAGGGAACCCAGTGCTATTCAGTTAATGGTTCAAGTAGTCTTCAGTACGGAAGGAGGCATACTTCAGGGGTACAAATAATTGGTCCTGAGCTTGCAGCCCAGTACCAAGGAGGGCAGGAATTATGTTGGCCTGCTTGGTTGCTTTAATAGGAGAAAAAAAGCAAGGTAAGTAAAGCCTTATGATTTCCATGTAACTATAGCATATTACATTACTTTGATGTTACAATTAATGCTATTAAAAATTTTAAATTATCATTTAAATGCATTTTGCAGAAAAGGAAAAGAACAAACCATATAAAAAATTTTTGACAAAAAATCTTTTGACAAAAAGTCTAGAAAATACTGTCTTGACAGCTCTCCTTAAATTATACCTATTGTTACTGGGGTTTGTATCTCTTGATTTCCAAGAGATAAACAGATGGCTTTCAGAGGTTTACTAAAGACTGGCTGAATATTTTCCTTATTGTCTAAGTCAAATGCAAATTGAAGAGGGAACTCTTAAGCTTTAACCGACTCATAGCATTTCATGGGTAACTAAATTAGTGTTGGCAGAGTCAATGATATACTAATACCATCTATGAGTCCAATAAAGCTTTTGAAAAATACCTTCTTATATTTAAAGTGAGAAATAATTCTTAAAATTGACCAATAGATTAAAAATTTTGTACCTGGGCTAAAGGCATTGAAAATTTAGTCTGTTACTCCATCCCAGTATCTTCTCTTTGAAGTGTGTTATTACATAAGAGGCAATGGGCTGAGATTTTAGCACTTATTAATACTATCTACTTATTTGAGTCAAGTGAGATGGCATAGCAAGAATTTTAACACGAGAATTGGTACTTCTGAGATGGGTTTCTGATATTGCCACAGTACCCAGTTGGTTGTTGGGAGCCATTAGAATTGTGGGAGGTAAGATCACAAATTCCGTTCAATATTTTCAATAATAATTCACCCTAGACCAGTCAGAGCTAATGACCAAGTAACAGGGTTATGGTCTGAATAACCTTTCTGGCTCCCAGAATAAGACACTTCAAAATTACTGGGTCCTCCAGAGATCAGCAAGATACAGCAGAGGGACAATAAACCACTAGAAGGTAGTATCAGTGTAGGCTGGACAAACTTCATGTTGGAAGAACTTTAAAAATCATACAGACTTATCTGCCTTGATTGGTTTAATCAGTTTTATTTAAAAACAGGACTCTAGAAGAGGGGTTAGCAAACTATGAGTTGGTGGGGGGGAGGGTCAAATATAGCCTCTACCTGGTTTTGTACAACCCATGAGCTAGGAAACTTTTTTTCATTTTAAATGGTTGAAAAAAAATCTAAAGAAGAATATTTTGTGATATGTGAAAATTACATGCAACTCAGATTTAAGGGTCTAAAAATAAAGTTTTATTCAAACATAGCCATGCACATTCATTTACACATTGTCTATGGCTGCTTTCACACTAAAATAGCAGAGCAATGAGATATCACCTCACACCTGTCAGGATGGCTATCATCAAAAAGAACACAAATAACAAATGTCGGCAAGAATGTGGAGAAAAGGGGACCCTTGCATACTGATGGTGGGAATGTAAATTGGTGCAGCCACTGTGGAAAACATTATGGCAGTTTCTCAAAAAAGTAAAAATAGAACTACCGGATGACCCAGCAATTCTACTTCTGGGTACATACCTGAAAAAAACAAAAACACTAATTTGAAAAGATACATGCACCCCAATGTTCATAGCACCATTATTTATAATTGCCAAGATGTGGAAGCAACATAAGTGACCATCAACAGATGAATGGATAAAGAAGATGTGGTATACGTGTACAATGGGATACTACTCAGCCATAAAAAAGAATGAAATTTTGCCATTTGCAGCAACATGGATGGACTTGGAGGGCATTATGCTAAGTGAAATAAGTCAGATAGAGAAAGACAAATACTATATGATATCACTTACATGTGGAATCTAAAGAAATACAACAAACTAGTGAGTATAACAAAAAAGAAGCAGACTCACAGATATAGAGAACTAGTTGTTATCAGCAGGGAGAGGGAAGGGGGAGGGACAGTATAGGGGTAGGGGATTAGGACATGATTTTTAATCATGGCCTGGCTTTTACCTTGCTAGGGGGTTACGACTAGAAGATATCCAGGCTTCTTTTACCTTTAAAATTAAGTACCTCATCAGGAACAATCCTTTTTCTCCCTTCCTGCCAGAAAGCTCACAGAAAATTACTACCGAATGGTAATAATTTGTTATTTACAGGCACCTAGTAATACCTACTTTTTCTGTATCCTTTTAAATGCTCTGTTTTGTTTTATCCATACATGGCATATTTTTCACTGTCTTTTATCCCTGTAAATCCACTTATGTCTTTGAAAAATGGTAGGATATAAAACAGCCCAATTCTAACATGGATTACAGCTGGTTGGGCAGAATGACAAATTTGTCTTCTTTATATCTGATTCTTGCTTTTAGGTGATGCATAGTAAAGCTACAAAGGTTCACAATACTTATAAGACAGCTGAGATGTTTAGAGGATCAGTGATGTTGAAAAGAAGAGAAGTATTCAATTTCTGTGATTCCAGATGAACTCATGGTTTTCATGGTTACTTTTTGTGATGTACGAAAAATCGCCACTATAATTTTTTTTCCTAGATATAAAACTAACATTTATAAGTTACCCAAAGATACCAAGCAATGCAGTCTAGGAAAAAGAAGCATTTGAAACTTAGGTCTGAGAAGGTCTAACAGAGTCAGTGGGAATTTATACTTTTCATAGATTATATACATATACACAATCACATGTATGTACATATTTATGTGTGAGGAGGTAGGGAAGAAGGAGTGGGAGAGAGTAAAGGGGAAACAGGAATCTTGATAAAGAGCAAGGTAATTCACTTCAGTACTGTAGGTGTAAAACTTTATGAAATGCATCTTCTTTCAGGCATTTAATTAACTTACCAATGGCACTTCATCATTCTTTCATTTTAAGGTAACAAGACCTTCCTTTCAAGTACAAATTAAAAACCTAGAGAGTAGCTCATTTTGGTTAAGATTTTATTTTATAATTAATTTTTGTGTACATTTTTCATTCATGAGAAACAAACTTTAAAAATAAACGTAAGGGGGCTTCCCTGGTGGTGCAGTGGTTGAGAGTCTGCCTGCTAATGCAGGGGACACGGGTTCGAGCCCTGGTCTGGGAAGGTCCCATATGCCGCGGAGCAACTGGGCCCGTGAGCCACAACTACTGAGCCTGTGCGTCTGGAGCCTGTGCTCCGCAACAAGAGAGGCCGCGATGGTGAGAGGCCTGCGCACCGCGATGAAGAGTGGCCCCCGCTTGCTGCAACTGAGGAAAGCCCTCGCACAGAAACGAAGACCCAACACAGCCATAAATAATAAAAATATAATAGAAAAAAAATTAAAAGGGGTTAAGAAAGCAGAAATTAGAGAACAAGAACATACTGGCAAAATTAAAAAAAAAAGAAGAGCAAGATGGTAGACTTAAACTTAACTAAATAAATATTTATAAAAAAATAAAAAATAAAAAAAATAAACGTAAGTTGGGCTTCCCTGGTGACACAGTGGTTGAGAATCTGCCTGCCAATGCAGGGGACATGGGTTTGATCCCTGGTCCGGGAAGATCCCACATGCCGTGGAGCAACTAAGCCCGTGCACCACAACTACTGAGCCTGCGCTCTAGAGCCCGTGAGCCACAACTACTGAGCCCGTGGGCCACAACTACTGAAGCCCGCGTGCCCTAGAGCCCGTGCTCCACAACAAGAGAAGCCACTACAATGAGAAGCCTCTGCACTGCAGGGAAGAGTAGCCCCCACTCGCCGCGATTAGAGAAAGCCCGCGTGCAGCAACAAAGACCCAACGCAGCCAAAATAAATAAATAAATAAAAATAAATAAACATAAGTTTAAAAATGTGTTGACTTTAAATTTTTATAAGTTCTATAGCTACTTGTCAGTTTAGAACCTGAGAAAATCAGTTTATTGTCCCTTGTCAGACAAGATAGTTTTTTGAATAGCTTCCTTCTGTTCAACCTAAGTTACTTGAGCATTTTATTTTCTTCACAGGCTAAACAGACGTCTGTTCATAGGATTTTCTCTCAATTAGTATGCCTTTCTCTTTAACCTACATTTTACCCTTCAGTGGTTCAGATGCACTGAGAAAGAAGCAGAGAATATGAGCAAGAAAATGGTGGCTAAAGAAGAAGAGAATCAGTTTTAGAGGTAGTAGGAGAGTCAGAGCTAAGGAAAGTTCCCTTGGTTCCCATTCTTCTCTCCCCAGTACTTTCCAAGGACTTGCCAATATTTAAAAGCCCACAATTAAAGCTTAATGTATTCCAGAATTAGTGCTCCATTCCTTTGGTTTGAGCCAAACAGGAGTTCTCCTTGGGCTTAACTTTTTTGGTGGTGGGGAGGTGGAGCGCTTAATTTTTTAAAGCAAAATAGTATCATCTATATTTAAATTATGTCAAATTAACAATATTCAAAGAGAAGAACAGGTGACTTACCTAAGATGGTTACTTCAAAATGTCCAAGGACTAGGGCACTCTTAAACTCATAAAGTTTTGGGGGCCTTCCTTCTTGTGGTATGTATTTTGCAGGCTGAGAATTATACTGCTCAGTAAGAAAATTTCTGTGTTCTAAAACAAATCTCCGTGGAATACTTTCAGGATAAATACAGCCGTATTGTAGGTGATCTATTAAGCCGAACTTTTTCTCTCTCCACATCTGACTTTCCCATTTATCACTTATAGTTTTTCTGGCTTTCCCTTTGCTACCAGTGCTTGTGCTTTCTCGACCTGTTAAAGAAGCGAGATGAACATAATTGAGACCTATAAACTAACCCAATCAGGTAAATCACTACAAAAGAGCACAGATTAATGAGAAATAGCTTAATTAACTTTAAAAATCAACCACCTACAAAATGTAAACTGAATGTCCAAAAGGTAACTCTTATTAGAGTGAGGAAAGAACTAAAATTCACCTTCAAAATAAACTTTTACTCCAAAATATTAAAAAGTAATATTGTTTTTTCTGTTGCTGGAATTAACGAGATTTGTAATTATCTTCTTTATACTTCTTCTATATTTCCTAAATGCTCTTAAATAAACAAACATTCCTTTTATATTCAGTGACAAATTCAAGTTAAGTAAAATTCATGAGAATAATAACCTTTAGAGACTGGACCACCACTCACTATTGGTGGAATTTAAGCTTAAAATAAAATTTTGTTAATCTTTGCTAAAAGTATCCTGAACACACACAAAATACAGTCTATTTCTTGAATATAACTCTCTTTCAAAAGGACCGTTGATATGATATTCCTTTCAGATATAAATAACATATGGAAAACAAAGAGGGAACTAAATTGAAATGAAAGACCACTTCAACTCTTAACTGTTCTCTATCATCAAGTCAGTTTATCATTTATGTACAATTTATCTAACATATTTAGTTTCTAAGGCAGAATATAATTTCCCTCTTACACATTATGACATTTATCCATTCATTCAATTCACTCAGCAAATAATTATTGAGAACCTATTATGTACCAAATACTGCACTAAGGAATTTGGTAAAATAATATTTTAATTAAATAATACACCCTGGGAACTGAAGACATAGAGAAGAATCAGAAAAAAAATGGATGTTGGAACTTCTCACACTGTCAGTTCTGCTAGCTAAGGCAAGCTGACAGCAACTCTGTTCCAGAGTTTAGCAAGGTTGCTGAATTGCTTCCTTGTAGGCTGCCTATGCCTTGGCATTTATTATTTTCCTAGCATAAAAAACCTTGCTGAGACAGAAGGGTGTTTCAACAGCAACGTTTCAGTGTGGTTAATATATCACTTCTGTTTTTGAACTTTATTCCATATCCCCAGACTACTTTCTTGGTTTCTTAAACCTAGACAGAGACTGAAAATTTATTACGAGGTAAAATACTACATTGAATTTTTAGAGAAGATGAAGAGGTGAACTTCTTACCAAGTATTCAAAACACTGTGATATTACAAGAGTTTTTTTTTTTTAAACTTAAAATTTAGTTGATGAACACACTTAACTTCCTATAATAACGCTTGATAACAAACGAAAAGGATAAAAAATTTAATCACACATGAAAAGGAAAGGAATCAATAAAAGCCAAGAGAAAAACTCAAAGTTAATAGGAGTAAAGTGAGGATTGGGCAATGATTTACCCTTTTTATCTTCTAGAAATGAATTTCCCTTACCCAAACTAATAAAAGTACATAATTAGATTAGCAATAAGTAGCTATTACAACCCAAGTTATAGTGAGAATTCCTGACTGATTTGTTCTAAAATAATGCATGCAAAGAACAAGTTATGGGCCATTCTAATCTTTAAAAATTAAGTAATTACATCCATTGCATAGGAAAAAAAATCCTATGATTGACACTGTCAGGAATAAGTCAGAATATTTTCTATGCCTGTTTTCTTATTTGAGTGTTAAGAACTGGCAAGGTTTAATGTTTATATGAAAAGTTCTTCTGAAAAACTCATGCATTGTTTTTTAATTTAGTAACTTGGGACTGTAATTAACTATCCCAATTATATGTTCATAATTAATACAAATGGGTATGAAATCAGTACAAGAGATATTGGCAGTCACTGCTTGTGAATGGCAAGATTTCAAAGGCAATAATTAGAGAAGAGACAAAATACATCTAGAGCTCAGGTTTTTCTAAAAATAAGATGGAAAATTATACACTAGAATTCTTTTATTTTTAGCTTGAATATTACTAAAATTACCAAATGAAAAACATTATTGTTTAGGCCTAATGCATAACTAAGATACAGGTTAATTACCTAGCAAAATTATATTTTTGTATATACCTAATTATATATCAGAATTATAGTGATCACTGTTATTTTAATGATTCATTTTACCCTTATTTCTGGTGAGAATGGATTTATGTTTTAATGAGGAAAAATTTCAGAAGACCACATTTAGGTTGTGAGGTGAAAAAGGACATGGTATAAATGTATGTGTATAGGCATAGTGATTTTGCTTCTTCACAAAATCTACTCTAAGCATTTCATTATGTGGATAAGAGTGATAGGTAGGGGTGTATGGAGGCATGGGGGTGGGAGAGGAGCTATTTCCTTTGCCTCTTTCCCCCTTGCCTTCACTGACCCCATGCTGGTGCAAGATCTACAAGGCTAGAAAAAAACAGAGTATTTCAATCAGTGATCAGGTCTATGCTTGGTAGCAAGTATATAATAGACTTTTTAAAGAATTGTGTAAGTCAGAGGCTACCTATAATGTCTTATGATCTCAGTATTACTGTTATTGTTTATTGTGAACTTTTCAATGTATGTCTTACTTACTTATCTAAGTTACCAGATACAAATGATAAGATGTTAAATTTTGTAGTCTTCAAAATAACTAGCACAATCAAACCACATACACAAATTAGCTATATATTCACAAAATGAGTGGCTTTTGAATTTACAGACACAGTAATTTCCAAAGTTATCATGAAACATATCTGGAAATACATCAGTAACCATGTTAACACATATAGATCTAATTCATTCATTAAAACTGCAGTACAATAAACAAATGGGACTATATCAAACTAAAAAACTTCTGCATGGCAAAGGAAACCATCAACAAAATGAAAAGGCAACCTACAGAATGTGAGAAAATGATTGCAAATCACATATCTGATAAGGGGTTAATATCCAAATATATAAAGAACTCATTCAACTCGATAACAAACAAACAAACAAATAAACAATGTGATTAAAAAGGGGGCAGAGGATCTGAATAGACATATTTCCAAAGAAGACATACAGATGGCCAACAAGTACATAAAAAAGATGTTCAACATCACTATTAGGGAAACGCAAACCAAAACCACGAGATATCATCTCACACCTGTTAAAATGGCTATTATCAAAAAGACAAGAAATAACAAGTGTTGGTGAGGATGTGGCAAAAAGCGAACCCTCATACACTGTTGGTGGGAACGTAAATTGGTGCAACCACTACGGAGAACAGTATGGAGGTTCCTCAAAAAAGTAAAAATAGAACAACAATATGATCCAGCAATTCCACTACTGGGTATTTATCCAAAGAAATAAAAAACACTAACTCAAAAAGATATATACACCCCCCTTCGGGGCGGGGTGGTGGTGTGATGAATTGGGAGATTGGGATTGACATATATACACTAATATGTATAAAATGGATAACTAATAAGAACCTGCTGTATAAAAAAATAAATACAATAAACATAATGGTTAAAAAAATAACATTAAAAAAAAGATATATACACCCCCCTGTCCACTGTAGTATTATTTACAATAGCCAAGACCTGAAAACAACCTAAGTGCCCATCAATGAAAGAATGGATAAAGAACAGGTGGTGTATATACAATGGAATATTATTCAGCCATGAAAAGAATGAAATCTTGACATGGATGAAACTTGAGGACATTATGCTAAGTTAAATAAGTCAGACAGAGAAAGACAAATATTGTATGATCTCACTTACATGTGGAATAAAAAAAAAAGACAGACCCTCCCCCCCAAAAAAACAAGCTCATAGATACAGAGAACAGATTGGTGGTTGCCAGAGGTAGGGGTTTGGGAGGGGGTGGGTGAAGTGGGTCAAAAGGTATAAACTTCCAGTTATAAAATAACTCATGGAGATGTAATGTACAGCATGGTGACTATAGTTAATATCATATTGCATATTTGAAACTTACTAAGAGAGTAGATCTTAAAAGTTTTCATCACAAGAATAAAATTTTTTGTAACTATGTATGGTGACGAATGTTAACTAGACTTATTGTGGGAATCATTTTGCTATATATACAAATATCAAATCATTATGTTGCACACGTGAAATTAATATAATGTTACATGCTAATTATACCTCAATTAAAAAAAGAAAAAAATAATGAACATGAAAGAGTTTTCCTATTTTAAACAATGCTCCAATACTCATCTTAGAACATGTCTCCCAGTGTGCCCAACATATAGGTCACAAGGTGTAACATTTTCAATAAATTAGGTCTCGTCAAATTGCTCTCAAAATAGTTGTACATTTATCTAAGAAAGGGGGGGCGTGACTCTTTCTCTCTCTCTGATATACACACACACCTTCTTATATTATAAAACAAACAATGCAAAGACATACCATAGAATGAATTAAAAAGTTATCTATAATGGGGGAGAAGGAAGAGGATGCAGGGAACAGGGGTAGATGCTAAACTTCTTTAAATATATATTTATACAACAACAGTTGAATACACATTCTTTTCAAAAATACATGAAATAGGCCCAGGATGGACCATATGTTAGGCCACAAAATAAGCCTCAATAAATTTAAAAAGAATCACATAATACAAAGTATCTTTTCTGACCACAATGGAATGAAGCTAGAAATTAATAATAGAAGGAAAACTAGAGAATTCACAAATATGTGGAAATTAAACAACACACTCTTAAGCAACTAATGGGTCAAATAAGAAGTCACAAGGGAAATTATAAAATACCTTGAGATGAGCAAAAATGAAAATACAACATAAAAACTTATAAGATGCAGTGAAAGTGGTGATCTGAGGGAAATTTACAGCAGAAATACTGATATTAAAAAAAAGAACTATGGAGAACAGTATGGAGGTTCCTTAAAAAACTAAAAATAGAACTACCATACGACCCAGCAATCCCACTACTGGGCATATACCCTGAGAAAACCATAATTCAAAAAGAGTCATGTACCAAAATGTTCATTGCAGCTCTATTTACAATAGCCAGGACATGGAAGCAACCTAAGTGTCCATCGACAGAGGAATGGATAAAGAAGATGTGGCACATATATACAATGGAATATTACTCAGCCATAAAAAGAAATGAAATTGAGTTATTTGTAGTGAGGTGGATGGACCTAGAGACTGTCATACAGAGTGAAGTAAGTCAGAAAGAGAAAAATAAATAGCATATGCTAACACATATATATGGAATCTAAAAAAAATGGTCATGAAGAACCTAGGGGCAAGACGGGAATAAAGACGCAGACCTACAAGAGAATGGACTTGAGGCTACGGGGAGGGGGAAGGGTAAGCTGGGACAAAGTGAGAGAGTGGCATGGACATATATACACTACCAAACATAAAATAGATAGCTAGTAGGAAGCAGCCGCATAGCACAGGGAGATCAGCTCGGTGCTTTGTGACCACCTAGAGGGGTGGGATAGGGAGGGTGGGAGGGAGGGAGACGCAAGAGGGAAGAGATATGGGGACATATGTATATGTATAACTGATTCACTTTGTTATAAAGCAGAAGCTAACACACCATTGTAAAGCAATTATACTCCAATAAAGATGTTAAAAAAAGAAAGAAAGAAATACCTCATTCAATAACGTAATATTAAACTTTGAGGAACCAGAATAAGAGAAAACTAAACCCAAAGTTAAGAAAAAGAAGTAATTATGCTTAGAGTAAATATAAATGAAATAGAGAATAGAAAAAATAATAGAATCTAAGAAACCAAAAGCTTGTCCTATGTAAAGACCAACAAAATTGATAATCTTTACCTCAACTGATCTTCTCCCCAAGGAGAGAAGACACAAAAACTAAATGCAGAAATGAAAATGTGATTTAGTACAGAAATAAAAATGATTATAATAGAATACTATGAACAATCATACACCAACAAATTAGAAAACCTAGATGAAACAAATTCCTAAAAGCAAAGAAATTACCTAAACTCACTAAAAAAGAAAAGAAAATCTCCACAGACTGATAACAAGAGATTCAAAAGGAAATTAAGAAACCTATTCCAAATATAATAGCAACTAAAAGAATAAAATACCTAGGAATAACTTTAAGCAAGGAGGTGAATGACTTGTGTACTGAACACTACAAAACATTGTTGAAATAAATTAAAGAATGCCTAAAAATGAACAGAAAGAAATCCCATGTTCATGGACTAGAAGAGTTAATATTATTAAGATGCCAATACTATCCAAAACAATCTGCAGACTCAATGCAATCCCTATCAAAATCTCAAAAGCCTATTTTGCAAAAATGGTAAAATGGATCCTTAAATTCATATGGAATTACAAGGAGTCCCGAATGCTAAAGCAATCTTGAACAAGAAGAACAACGTTGGAGGACTCATACACCCCAATTTCAAAACTTGATACAAAGCTACAGTAATCAAAACACTGTGATACTGACATAGGGACATACATATAGACCAGTGGAATAGAATTTGATGTTTAATAAGGGTTCTAATTCACTTCAGTGTGTACTAAGTCAATTCAATTTTTCCTACCCATTGCCCAGGGAATACAGGAAGCTCCTTGATACTTCCCCATGCTGATGGGAATAATTTATCTGGCCCTTAATAACCTTCCAACTTTATATTAGTTCTACTTCACATGTAAGAGGCCTGTGGTCTGGACTCTCTTCTCCATGTCGTTATTACACCTCAGCCTATGATCATTTGGGCCTCTATCTAGCTCTGAAATGCCCATGAGCAGCTTTAGTTTTAGTTCCTGCTCACCACTAAATTTAAATTCTTTTGTTTCTGCCACTTAGGGATTTTTCACTCTTGCTTTCAGCTTGGTTATATATTTATATTATAATGATCTTCCCCTTATTTTCTATCTTTTATTTTTTGGGGGGTATAGTCCAGATCCCTTTGTGGGTTCTTAATCTGTCAGACTGACTAGAAGTCAATCCCCAAATAACAGTAACTCAAAAAGCAAGAAGGATCTAAAGTGCTAAAAAGTCTAGAGAGATGACCCCTTATAACATCTGATTTAAACAAAACCACTCTAAAGATACCCTACCAGAACTAAATTGTGTCATGAAATCACTTCAGAAATGAACCCAAATATTCAAACCAGTCAACCTAACAGCAAAGAAAGGAACTACAACTATCTTTTAAGCTTTACCTATATTTATTGTCAAATAAAAATTAAACTTCCTACTTTATTATTCTTCTGTTAATTCAAAATAGTACATTTGAAGAGATGTACTACCAAAGAAACAACTTAATAAGTGCTTAATATAAACAAGCTTATTTATATTTACTTGCACTTTGGTGATGATACCAAATTGTTCTAAATTTGGGACCAGTACTTTTGACAAGGACTTAAGCTAATATAAATAAAAATAGAAACAAAAATAACTAGCTACACATAGTTTAATACAAGTACTTATATTATGCTAGTGGCAGGCATGACCCAAAAATGCAGAATCAAATCAAACAGCAATCTGTATGTAACAGTGTTCCATAAAGACTTTATAAATCATCATCATCATCATCGTCAAAGCAACATACGTTGGAAGATGCTTGGCATGCCTGGTTTATTTCCTTTTGTTTGTGCAGCAGTTTCTGGCTGAGGTACAGGAATTCTACAAAAGATTTAAAAAAAGATAACAAATAGTTAACAAATAGTTATAAAAAGAGACTTGAATGGGAAAAAACTAACTGGTTCCATTCAGAGTTTATTCTAATTCAATACATTTAGAAAATTTATAGGTTTAGTTTCTTAAAGTAATGCATTAGGAATTTAAGGAAAACACATTCAAATTATGAACAAATATCCATACTAACATAATTCAAATACTGCAACAGATTTAAATGTTCTCTTAAGGAGTATTACACAAAAGAAAGTATTCAACTTTATTAAATGTCAACTAAAGATGGATATATATTTCATTCCCTATGATAGGAATTTAAAAATTTGTCCAATGGCCTATTTTCATCTTTGCTTTGTTCAAATGTTCTGGAAAACTATTTGGCCTAACTCTCCAACTTCATTTCAGAGTTTTCTATAAGCCTCATGCTGGTTCAAACCTTCGTGTTTTTCTTTCAGCCAGGAAAAACCCTATGCTCCTTTTCCTTTGCCTAGTTAACTCTTCTTCCTCCTTCAACATTTAGCTCAGGCATTATTTCCTATAAGAAGCCAAACTTGATCTCTAGTCAAGGCTCACTGATCCTTGTATATGCTGCCATAGCACCATGAATAAACTTTATCATAGCATTCATCACACTGTATTAAAATTACTGGTTTTTCAATCTGTCTCTTCTACTAGTTTCTACTATAAACTCTACAAAAATATAGACTTTATTTTTTTTGTATCTCCACAGAATATCCACTCAATAAGTGTTTTATTGAACTGAAAAAAAAAGTGAAAAGGGAAGCATCTTATTTTGAAGCTGAGGAGAGAAGCTTGCACTTATAATAAAGACTTCCTTCTTACAAACTTTCAGTATATTTCTATGATGAGCATTTTCTGCTGTTGTATTCCCAAAACTAAAAGCATAAAGCAAAACAGAAGTGTCAGGTTGTAGAATGCCACATAATATTGCTCAACTTATTTTATCAATAGATTTGTCTCTTATAATAGTATTCTTTATTTTACTAATGAGTTATTAATGAATACAAAGAACTAGCTTTCATGAATGAAGACTGCATCCATTTCAATATAAAACTCCAGCAAATAAAAACACATTTTATAGTTGTAATTTTAACTTTTTTTCTGAGTATTGAAAAATGGTATTTCTAGAAATTAGTAAACTGAAAACATCAACTCTGAGAGAGATTTAAATAAATAAAAAATAGTTAAATTACATGTATTTTGAGATCATTAAACAGTATGTATATACTTTTAAATACATGGTGTTATAAAGTGATTTTTTTATCTGAAATAAATAGAAGAAATAGTTTTCCAAACTCTAACAGCATCATTATATTGTATAGAATTTTTTTAAAGTGGCTTAGGGAATTTTTACTGGCATATACAATCATTCATTTGTATGCCTTAAGTGTCTTAAAGGTGAGGGCCTTCATAACAGAAGTGGAGGTATACAATGTCTACGGGTATCAACTGAGGAAACTGAAAAAAAAAAGATGAAAAATGAAAATATAAGAAGTATAAAAGGATACCTGAGGAAAGAAAGGGAAAAGATGGCTAAAAGAAGAGACAATAACATTACATATGATGGATAGTGGCCGAATATTATAAAAATTGTCAGAGGCAATAAGCTGTACTCTGACTTTTCCTTTTTCACCAACTTATTGACCTTAGATAAAAGTCATATAGATTGTATAGTATGCCATGCCCTCATCTATATAACAGTATTATAGTTAATATTATTGTAGTCTTTCCTACAATACCTTCTGCTTTTCTTAGAAGGAGACACTGATAACGATTTTTAAGGATTCAGATAAACCTGGTATGGTTCATTTTCTCTCTTTATGGAGTAAATATTACCAACAGAATGCAAAGAGTAAGTTTTAATGTCCCATTGTTATATTTTATTTCTCAGTGCCAACTTTTGAATGAGTTGATGTATTTTGACTACATTTTACTATCTAACATAGAGCACCACGGTTCACTATCTACCATTTGGATTAAAATGTTCTTTGATACAACCTCTTAAATGGTCATATTTATTACTATCATAAATTGTACAAATGGAAGCCGACCAACAGGTAATACAGATATTGGAGTCAGCAAGCCAGGATTTAAAATACAATGACGTGCCAATAGAGTAACATGCCCAGATTCCACAAGGAGAGGGCACAGAAGCTCCATGTTCCCTCTCAGACCTTTCTCTATGTGTCTCCATTTGGCTATTCCTGATCTGTATTCTTTACAAAACTGTGATTGTAAGTATAGTGTTTTTCTGAGTTCTTTGTATCATTCTAGTAAGCTATTGACTCTGAGGGGGACATGGGAACTCCTGAATTTGTAGCCACTTGGTTGGAAGTGAGGGTGGCCTGGGGACCAGCTGAACTGTGGCTAGCATCTGAAGTAAGGTCAATCTCGTGGAGGACTAAGCCCTTAAGAGTCTGATGTTAAGTCTGGGTAGTTAGTATTAGAAATGAATCACAGTATAGTTAATTGGGTTGGAAACCCAACAAGAGCTCAATGAACCTAACTGATAGGTTTAATAGCAGATTGGACATAGTGAAAAAGTAAATGGAGTGACAGGTCCAAACTGAAACATGGAATCAAAAACAAAAATGAAATATGTATATGAATAAAAAAGAATGCAGTGTAAGAAACTTGTTGGTCACAGTTAGAAGTGCTAACATATGTGAAATAGGGATCATGGAAAGAGAGGAAATAATGAGGAAGAAAATATATTTGAAGAGATAATGGCAGATGGTTTTCCAAAACTGATGAAAGATATCAACACACAGATTCAAGAAGCTCAGTAGTATAAAACAAAGAAAACCACTCCTTGGCACATCATATTTAAACAGTTGAAAATCAAAGAGAAAATCTTAAAAGCACTCAGAGAAAAAGGACGCAATATCCTTGAAGGAGCAATTAGAAGACATTAGCCTGATTCTTAATAGAAACAATGAAAGCGATAAAACGGTAGAATCAGACATTTAAAAAAATCTGCAACCTAGTGAAAATATCCTTTTAGAAGTAAAGGTGAAATAAAGATGCTTTTAAACAAACAGAAAGAGAGAATATATCATCTGCAAGCTGTACTGAAATAAATGCTGAGAGGAATTCTTCAGTCAGAAGGAAAATGATCCCAGAGAGAAGCATGAAAATACAAGTAGGAATGAAGAGAACCAAAAACAGTGTGGTTAAATATAACTGAAAGCTAACTGTATAAGAAAAACAATACTAATAATGTCCTACAGAATTTAAAATATATGTAGAATTAAAATACAAGGCAAAAATAATGAAAATGGAGACAAATGGAATTGAAGTGTTCTAAGGATCTAGCATTATCAGGAAATGGTAAAATAATTTGTATTTAACTACAATAAGTCAAGTGTTCAGGTTGTAATTTATAGCGTGACCACTGAAGAATATATACCTATCAAATTAAAAGAGGGGAAATTGAATAATTAAAACTATTTGATTAAGCAAATAGTATAAAAATTGATATAAGCCCCAAATACATATCTTCCTCAACTTATGATGGGGTTAAATCCCAATAAACCCACTGTAAGTTGAAAATACCGTAACTTGAGAATGAATTTAATTCACTTAACCTATCAAACATCATAGCTTAGCCTCGCCTACCTTAAACGTGCTCAGAACACTTACAAAAATAGCCAACACTTTGGCAAAATCACCAAACACAAAGCCAATGTTATAATAAAGTGTTGCATATCTCATGTAATTTATTGAATACTGTATTGAAAGTGAAAAACAGAATGGTTGTCTGGATACAGAATGATTGTATCAGTTCTTTACCCTTGTGATCGCAAGACTGACTGGGAGCTGTGGCTCACTGTCACTGCCCCACATCACAAGAGAGTATAGTACTGCATATCACTAGCCCGGAAAAAGATCAAAATTCGGAATTTAAAGTATGGTTTCTACTGAATGTGTATCGCTTTCGCATCATTGTAAAGTTGAAAAATCATAAGTTGAACCATCATAAGTTGGGGACCATCTGTATCATTAACTCCATTAAAAGTGAATGGAGAGTGATATCAGCATCAGCAGTGATATCAGCAAAGGGAGACGCTCTCTTTGTCTCTCTCCTTCTATCTACTATCAGTAAAACATCCACGACTCAACAAAAGTGCCTCTGCCCAACACACCAGGACACTGGAGAATTCCACATATCTGTACACCTAAAGGTGGGTGGACTAGAACACACAGAGGAGGTGGAACTTGGGGAACAGTGGAGGTGGTACCTGCAATCCTGGTCCACCAGCCATGGCAACTGAACCTGCAGTCCCAGAAAACCCAGTAGCGACAGGGGAGGCGGTGAATACAACTCTGGCCTCCTGGCTGCAGTGGTGCCCACAGCCACAGATAACTGGGCAGCAGTGGCAGTAGGGTCTGGGACCCTGTCTCTCCAGCTGTGGAGGTGCCCATGACTCTCTTCCCTCGCCCCCTGCTTACAGTGGCAGAGTCCTCAAACCTGACAATACTGAACAGAGCAGAGGTTCCTGTGCCACCTGAGCTATCTCCCATCCTGCAGTGGGAGTGCCTGCAACTCAGGAGGTCCTAAACATGGCAGAATTGTCCACCATCCTGGTGCGCCAGGCAGTGACACCAGCCACACTAGCAGCAGCATGGCACCAACGACACTGGAGGCATAAGCAGTGACAACTAGGGCACTGGCTGATACCTCTGACGGAGGCGGTGGAAAGTGGAAAGTGCTGACTGTCAAACATAACCAGAGGGAGCTCAGGTAAGAGAAACCAAAAACTTGTGGTACAGCACCACCTACTGGAAGATAAAAGAAGGGCCTAACCTGTTGAATTGTTAGAAACAAGAAAAAAAAAGCTTTACCTAAAGAAGAAAGGTGTTTGCCACTTGAAATGAGCTAGCAGAAGAACAACTCATCAAGCACCATGAAGAACCACAGTAACACTGTACCACAAAAAGAAAATGACAATTCTCCAGAAACCAAACAAAATCACAGAATATTGTGATCTAACTGATAGAAAATTCAAAATGGCTATTATAAAACTCAGTGAGCTACAAGAAAACTCAGAAAGTTCAGTGAGTTCAGGAATAAAATTAATGAACAAAAGGAATACTTTACCAAAGAGACTGAAACTAAAACGAACTAATCAGAAATTCTGGAGCTGAAGAACTCAGTAAACGAGTTGAAGAATGCATTACAAAGCACTGGAAATAGAGCAGACCACATGGAAGAGAGAATTAGTGAGCTTGAAGATAGAAATATAGAAATGATACAAGTAGAAGAGGAAAGAGAATTAAAATATATTTTTTTAAATGAGTAAATTCTACGAGAGCTAGCTGACCCTTTTAGGAAGGGCAATAGTAGGGTAATGGACATCCCAGAAGGAGAAGAGAGGGAGAAGGCAGCAGAGAGTTTATCTAAAGAAATAATAGCTGAGAATTTCCCAAGTCCGGGGAAGGAAATGGATATACAAGTCCATGAAGCTAAGAGAAAACCTAATTGCCTCAATGCAAAAAAAGACCTTCTCCAAGACCCCTTATACTAAAACTGCCAAAAGTCAATGACACAGAAAGAATTTTAAAGGCAGGGGGAAAAGGATGGTAACCCACAAAGGAACCCACATTAGGCTATCAGCAGATTTCTTAGCAGAAACTCCACAGGTCAGTGGAGGGAGTAGAATGACATTCTCAAAATACTGAAAGATAAAAACTGCCACCCAAGAATACTCTATCCAGCAAAGTTATCATTCAGATATGAAGGAGAAATAAAGAGTTTCCCAAACAAAGCTGAGGGAGCTCATTAACACTAGATCTGCCTTATGAGAAATGTTGAAAGGAACTCTTCTACCAGAAACAAAAAGGCAAAAAAGGACACAAAACTTTGAGTAAGGTAATAAATAGACAGAATCAGAAAACTGTAACTCTATATCAGAATAGGTTTTTGTTTTTGTTTTTTTTTAATTTTTTAGGCCATGTCTCATGGCATGTGGGATCTTAGCTCCCCGACCAGGGATTGAACCCGTGCCCCCTGTGTTGGGAGCACAGAGTCTTAACCACTGGACTACCAGGGAAGTCCCCAGAATAGGTTTTTTAACATTTTACTATAGCATAAAGGTTAAAGGGGAAAAAAGAAGAAAACATAACTATAGCTACTTCACTTTGGTAACAAACTCACAACATAAAGAGGGGTAATTTGAGAAACAAAAACACGAACAGGGATGAGGAAAAGGACGTAACCTATATAGGTAAATGAAGATAAGATGCTATCAGCAGAAAAGGAACTATTTTATCTATGAGATGTTGTATACAAACCTAACACATAAAACATAAATCTAAAGCAGAGACAGAAAACATAAAAAAAGAGGAAACTGAGAAAAACATCATAGAAAACCACCAAACCAAAATGGTAGATTGAAATACAAGGAAAAATAAACAATGGAGATATAGAGTAATGAGAAAACAAAAGAATAAATGGCAGTACTAAGTCCTCATCTATCAATAATCACCCTAAATGTAAATGGATTGAATTCATGAGGCAAAAGACAGAGTGGTTGGATGGATTAAAAAACAAGACACAATTATATGCTGCCTCCAGGAGACTCATCTCGGCTCTAAGGACAAACATAAACTCCAAGTAAAGGGATGGAAGATGATGCTTCAAGCAAATTGCAGCCAAAAGAAAGCAGGTATAGCCACACTCACATCAGACAAGATAGACTTCAAGCCAAAAAAGGTAACAATAGACAATGGACAGTATATAATGATAAAGTGGACAATTCATCAAGAAGACATAACAGTGATTAATATATACGCACCTAACATTAGGACCACCAAGATACAGAAAGCAATTATCAACAGATTTAAAAGGAGAAATTGACAACAACACAGTAATAGTAGGGAACTTTAACATCCCACTTACATCAATGGATAGATCAGTCAGACAGAAAGTCAACAAAGAAACAGTAGCCTTAACTGAAATATCAGACCAGATGGATTTGATAGATTTGTATAGAACATTCCATCCAAACGCTGCAGAAAACACATTTTTCTCAAGTGCATGGGAAACTTTCTCAAGGACAGACCATATATTGGAATCCAAAACAACTCTCAATAAATTTTAAAAGATTTGAAATCATATCTTTTCAAAAGTATCGTTTCTGATCACAATAGTATGAAACTAGAAACCAACTACAAGAAGAAAGCTAAAAAAAATCGCAAATGTGTGGACACTGAACAACATGCTAATGAACAACTATTGGGTCAGTGACGAAATCAAAGGAGAAATCAAAAAATACCTGACAACAAATCCAAATGAAAATTCAACAAAGCAACATCTAAGGGATGCAGCAAAAGTGGTACTAAGATGGAAGTTTACAGCAATACAGGCTTACCTCAAGAAACAAGAAAAATACCAAATAAATAATTTAACCTTACATCTAGAGGAAGTAGAAAAAGAAGAACAAATGAAGCCCAAAGTCAGTAGATGGAAGGAAGTAATAAAGATCAGGCCAGAAATAAATGAAATAGAGACTAAAAACAAAAAACTATAGAAAAGATCAATCCAACAGAGCCAGTTCTCTGAAAAGATAAACAAACTTGAGAAACCTTTAGCCAGACTAAGAAAAAAAGAGAAGACTCTGATAAATAAAATCAAAAATGGAAGAGGAGGGACTTCCCTGGTGACACAGTGGTTAAGAATTCGCCTGCCAATGCAGGGGATGTGGGTTTGATCCCTGGTCCGGGAAGATCCCACGTGCCACGGAGCAACTAAGCCCGTGCGCCACAACTGCTGAGCCTGCGCTCTAGAGCCCGTGCTCCGCAACAAGAGAAGCCACCGCAATGAGAAGCCCGCGCACTGCAATGAAGAGTAGCCCCCGCTCGCCGCAACTAGAGAAAGCCCGCGCACAGCAACGAAGACCCAAGGCAGCCAAAATAAATAAAAATAAATTTTTTAAAAAACTGGAAGAGGAGAAATAACAACAGATACCACAGAAATACTAAGGCTTATAAGACAATATTACGAAACAGTTATATGCCAACAAATTGAACAACCCAGAAGAAATGGACAAGTTCTTAGAATCATACAACCTTCCAAGACTGAATCAAGAAGAAATAGAAAATCTGAATAGACTGATCACTAGTAAAGTGATTGAAACAGTAATCAAAAACCTCCCTCCAAAACAAAAGTCCAGGACCAGACAGCTTCACAGGTGAATTCTACCAAACATTCAAAGAGGATTTAATACCTATCCTTCTCAAACTCTTCCAAAAAATTGAAGAGGAGGGAACGCTTCCTAATTTTAAATGTCCATATCACCTAAAACAATTTACAGATTCACTGCCGTCCCTATCAAAATCCCAAAGGCATTTTTCACAGAAATAGAACAAAGAATTCTAAAATTTATTTGGAACCAAAACAGACCGTGAATAACCAAAGCAATCATGAGAAAAAAGAACAAAGCTGGAGGTATCATACTTCCTGATTTCAAACTATATTACACAGCTATAATAATCAAAACAGCACGGTATTTGCAGAAAAACTGATACATAAATCAATGAAATAGAATTGAGATATCAGAAATAAACTCATACATAAATGAACAATTAATTTATAACAAAGGAGCAAAGTACATACAGTGGGGGAAGGAATCTCTTCAATAAATGGTGTTGGGAAAACTGGACAGCCACATGCAAAAAAATGAAAATGGACCATAATCTCACACCACACACAAAAATCAACTCAAAATGGGTAAATGAATTGAATGTAGGCCCTGAGACCATAAAACTCCTACAAGACGACATTGGCAGTATGTTCTTTGACATCGGTCTTAGCATAATCTTTCTAGGTAGGTCTCCTCAGGGAAGGGAAACAAAACCAAAAATAAACACAAATGGGACTACATCAAACTAAAAAGCTTCTGCACAGCAAAGGAAACCATTAATAAAATGAAAAGACAACCTACCAAATGAGAGAAGATATTTGCAAATCACATATCCCATAAAGGGTTAATATCCAAAATATATTAAAAAACTAATACAACTCAGCCTCAAAAAACCAAACAACCCGATTAAAAAATGGGCAGAGGACCTGAACAGACATTTTTCCAAAGAAAACATACAGATGGCCAACAGGCACATGAAAATATGTTCAACATCACTAATTATCAGGGAAATGCAAATGAAAACCACAGTGAGATATCACCTCACACCTTCACACCTGTCAGAATGGCTATTATCAAAAAGACAACAAATAACAAGTGTTGGTGAGGATGTGGAGAAAAGGGAACACTCCTACATTATTGGTCGGAATGTAAATTGGTGCAGGCACTATGGAAAACAGTATGGAGATTCCTCAAAAAATTAACAGAACTACCATATGATCCAGCTATCTCACTTCTGGGTATTTATCCAAAGAATACGAAAACACTAATTTGAAAAGATATATGCACCCCTATGTTCTCAGCAGCATTATTTGCAGTAGCCAAGATATGGAAACAACCTAAGCCCATCAACAGATGGATGGATAAAGATGTGATATATACAATGGAATACTCCTCAGCCATAAAAAAGATGAAATCTTGTCATTTGTGACAACATGGATGGACCCTGAGGTTATTATGCTAACTGGAATAAGTCAGACTGGGAAAGACAAATACTGTATGATCTCTCTTATCCGTAGAATAAAAAAAAGAGAGGCAAAAAGTGTTTATTTTTTTGTAATTCCCCATTTTAAACTCACGTTCAATTAGTCCATGCTGAGCATGGCAGATAAGAGAGCTTCCGTTATGGGTTGAATTGTGTCCCCTCAAAATTCATGTTGAAGTCCTAACCACCAGTATCTTGGAATGTGACCTTATTTAGATATAGGGTCACTGAAGATGTAATTAGTTAAGATGAGGTCATGTTGGATTAGGGTGGGCCCCTAGTCCAACATGACTGACGTCCTTATCAAAAGGGGAAATTTGGACACAGATACAGATTGGAGTGATGTTTCTACAAGCCAAGGAAAGCCAAAGATGGCTAGCAAACCACCAGATGCTAGGGGTGAGGCATGGGGCAGATTCTTCCTCACAGCCCTCAAAAGGAATCCACCCTGCTGACATCTTGATTTTGGACTTACAAAGCTGTGAGACAAATTTCTATAGTATAGGCCAAACAGTTTCTGGTACTTTGTTATAGCAGCCCTAGAAAAGTAATAGATTTTGGTACCAGGAAGTGGTGTGCTGCTGTAACAAATACATAAAAACGTGGAAGTGGCTTGGAATTGGGTATTAAGTGCAGGCTGGAAGAGTTTTGAGGTGCATAACAGAAAAAACCTAGATAGCCTTGAAGAGAATGTTGGTAGAAATATGGATTTTGAAGGAGAATCTGTTGAGGGCGCAGAAAGAAAAGAGTTGTAGAGAAAGTTTCTGCAGTCTTAGAGAATACACTCATTGTCATGAACAGAACTAGAAATATGAATGTAAAAGGTGCTTCTGGTGAGGTCTCAGACAGAAATAAGGAACGTGTTATTGGAAACTGGATGAAAGATAATCCTTGATATAAAGTGGCAGAGGACATGGCTGAATTGTGCTCTGTTGGATAGAAAGTGAAACTTGTATGTGATGAACTTGCATATTTAGATGACGAGATTTCTAAGCAAAGTATTGAAGGCACAGCCTGGTTTCTCCTTGCTGCTTATAGTAACATATGAGAGGGGAGAGAAAAGTTGAAAAGGGAATTGTTAAGAAAAAAATAACCAGAATTTCAATACTTGGAAAATTCTAAGCCTATCCATATTGCAAAACATAAGAAAGCTTGCTTTGGAAAGAACACTAAGGGCATTGCTAGACAACCATTTGACCAAGAGACTGTGATTTGTGGATCCAGTCAACCATCTCAGTAGGCATGCTGTTAGCTTTGACTGAAAGAAACATAGGTGGGAAGAAACGAAGGAATGCAATTCCATCGGACTTCTGGGATTCTGCAGTCAGGAAATGAGCTGCTAGAGATATCCAGCTGTGACCAAGTATTATCCTTCAAGAAAAGGGAAAAATGACCCTGAGGGTGAGGCCATTTCCTCAGTTCTAGAGGGCAGGGACACCTCCTCAATTCTAGAAGCCAGGGCCACCTTCCCAGTTCCAGAGTGCAAGACCACCATTCAGTGCTAAGGGGGTGGGGCTGCCATCCCAGTGGGCCCAGAGGACACAGTATTCTGCCAGGGAGGATAATTCTGGGGCCTTAATGCCAAATGGAATTTGCCTAATTAGGTTTCAACAAGGTTTCTGTGATCCATAACTCCGTTATTTCCAGTTTCTCCCTTTTGAAATGGGAATACCTGTCCTATGTCTGTCCCACCATTGTATTTTGGACAGAATGAAACATGTCTAGTTTCATAGGTTCACAGATGGAAAAGAATTTTGCCCCAGGATGAATTACCCTGCATCTCATCCATACATGATTTATATGATATTTAGGACTTAAGAGTTGATGTTGGTATAGATTAAGACTTTTGGGGATGTTGTGATGGGATGAATGTATTTTGCATGTGAGAAGGACATGAATTTTTAGAGGGCAGACTGTTATGGATTGAATTATGTCCCCACCAAATATCACTGTGACTACCAATATGTAACCAATTACATCTTCAATGACCCTAAGAATATGACTTTATTTGGTTGCAATTGGTTTAGATGAGTTCATACTAAAGTAGACCAGTACTCCAGAGTGGGTCCCTAATCGAGTATGGCTGGTGTCCTTAAAGAAAAATTTGGACACATATGCACACAGGGAGAATGCCACATGAAGATGAAGGCAGAGATTGGGGTGATACTTCCATAAGCCAAGGAATGCTAAAGATTGCCACTAAACCACTAGAAGCTAGGGGAAATGCATGGAACAGATTCTTCCTCATAGCCCTCAGAGGGAACCCACCCTGCCTATATCTTGGTCTTGGACTTTGGCAGCCCTAGAAAACTAATACAACTTCTAGTAGAATTGCTCATTTTACAGGATAGAAACAAATTAAAAAGTATATGCCATGTATATACGTAATACAAATGACTTACGGTCCTTGTAGAGTTCTTTTTTTCTTGGGAGGGCTCAAACTTGCAGATGTAGTATGACAACACTGAGAACTCACAGGACCATCAACTTGAGGTTTTCCATCTCTTTCTTGACTTTGACTTTCTCTTCTAGCTGCTTGGGATGTTGAGGGTCGGTCAGCATTCTAAAACCAAAAATTTGAAGAAAACGTTCAAAACTGATTCACAAAAATTATTTCTCTCTTAAAAGACTCTATAATTTTAGTTTACCCATTTTTCATAACTTAAGAGTTGTGACAAAACTTTGCAATCGTAACAATGCTTTTATAAAGTTGATTTATCTTAATCCATCTGCTATTAAAATATTTTAATAAAAGTCCTTCTTATACTAGTATAACTGTAAAGCTGGATTAGATGCTTATTTCCGTAAGAACAGTAATCTTAGAAATAACTTTTAAAAAGATAAGCTCATGGAAAAATTAACTTATTTGTCTTGATTTTGCCTAGATTCTAGAAGTGGCCTCTTCTGTAGCATTTATCCTACAAGAGTCATTGCTACCTCTTATAGAACCTGGGTAGAACTGCCAAGACTGACAATAGAGCTAAAAACTCCCGGTAGGAGTGTGCCTATTCCTTTGGCCTAGACAAAAGGAAGGAAAAAAACATAACCATATATACCACCTGGAAATTTAAATAAAGACAATCATGATAGGCTCATATTACACAGAAAACACAAACAAGATACCAAGTTTTGAGGGCAGCCCAGACTGCTCCAAAATAAATGACATAAAAAGGAAACAAACTAAAAATGATTTTTTTCCTTTTAGGTTTACATCATTAAGAGTTAATACATGTGAGTTCTGAATGAAATTTACAAGATACCAGTTGCGATTATAAACACAGTGCTTTCAGAGATATACTATTAGTTCTCTGGCACCATACCCGTAGTGTTTCAGATGCTGAGGCACTTTCAGTTGCACCGCTATAGGGGACATACTTTATAACAGTAATTATCCCCTGAATTGCAATGCGCTTTTTTTCCCTATACTGCAAGTCTTCAATCTCCTTCCTCACTTCACTTATAGCTGTGAAGAACGACTCAACTGCAAAAGAGTAATTCCAAGGAAACTGTAAGTTTTAAAGAACTGAAATGACAAAAATAAGAATTAGATTTGCAATGTAATTTCACAACATGAAAATTATAAACTTGCTACATAACTTAAATATGTGAGACTTTGTGTTTATATTTGGCAATCCCTTATGTAATTTCGGTAAAATTGGCAAAACACATTTGTCAGTTAAATTGTGATACGGCCTTCTAGTCTGGTGTCTTAATTTGAAACAGAAATTTTACATATTGAACATAATTTATATATCATACTTCAAACTATAAAGTGTTGCCTAGCCACTGCATAGAAACACACATTTTATTTAATATTTTCTGTATTCTATATGCTATTTACAGCATATACTACATATTGCTGGCATTATGAAGTACAGGAGGGTGTCAATATTTAGATGATGATAGGTCAGTATTTCAAAGTTTCTCTTTTTTCCAAAACCATGCATTATCCCATAGCTTTTCAAAAATAATATAATTATGTTAAAGTTTTCAAGCTTTTCAAAAATAATATACTTATGTTAAAGTTTTCAACTGTCATATCTTAATTCTACTAAAATAATGTTAGGCCTCTCATTAATACTTATTCTGAATCTCACTGATTTTGGTATCATTTTTATTTAAAGGTAGAGCTCAATTGTGTTATATCCAATACACAGTTGGCCCTCCATATCCACAGGTTTTGCAAACCTGCGGATATAAAGGGCCTACTGTATTCTGAGGGCCTACTGAGCCATTTTATATAAGGGACTCGAGCATCTGCAGATTTTGGTATCCATGGGGGCTCCTTGAACCAATGCCCTGCGGACACTAAGGGATGTCTATATATCATTCCACAAGAGTGGCCTAATACAGTTGTCAGTACCTTGGTATCAAATTGTCCAGTGTCTCCTCTGATATCTTTAGTCTAAGTAGTGTTATAGGAGTTGGGATCTACCAACTCAGATTTGATCTCAATGACCTTAAATCAAGATATTACCTCCATTTAGTCATAGTCTATTTAAACTCCTTCTTTTCTTGCAGTCTAATAAAATCAAAATATTAACCTTTATGGGGCATGACATATGTTTTTAGATCTTGATAAAGATCAAATTATTACCAGTGAGTGTTGCTACACTTCGGCTCACTCCCATTAAAGAATAAAGATGACTAACTGATATGGCATATACCATACATATCACATATAAACATATAAGGGACTAGCAATTACATCAGTACCTTTAACAGAAATATTATACTTCGAAAATGTTTCTGGCACTGGTGGATAGGGGTAATATCCACCAATAACAGTGTTCTTCAATTCTCCAGAGTTGGTCTTTGTTTTAATCCACTGAAAAAAGTTTTTTACCTTGGTATAGTTGGTATACGGCTGGCCTCTATGACCTTCTTGCAGGAAGGGTAAAGTGCAAACATATGAGGAATAAAAAAAAAAAAAGAGAGAGAACTCACTGTAATAAACCACCGGGACTTTTTTGAGTATAAAAACAGTTTAATATAAAATCATTCTTATAGCACCAAGAAAAGAAGTTAACTTATTCACTATGTAGCAGATAATTATACTGAATATGCATATGAAAATTATCAGTTAACAAATCCTAAGTCAAGAAGGAAATCAGACATATTAGTTTACGTGGACTAAACTGTAACTGTCTACAGGACATCGAAAAGCCAGAAGAAAAAGAAAACTAATAGTCTGGCTTTTGCTAACTATCCAACTGGTTAGCATCTTCTTAGAACATTGATTATGTTTTAACCTGAAGGTATGACATCATGTATTAACTAAATTGCCTGTGAATATAGCTCAGCATTTAAGTTCATGTTTTTGAAACATACTTAAAAGTGTCATTCACATCTGATATTATTAGTATATATTAGATCTGATAGTATTCATATTTATAAAATGAGGTATGGACAAAGATGTGTGTTACATCCTTCCTAGGACTCTTCTTTTGACAAATTTCCTAATTACCAACATGGTAGCATTCTAGTAAATACATCATTCCATAGTACTCCCTCACTCATCTGAAAACTTTTATCTTTACTATTTTGCCCCCCTTATCCGAGGGAATAGAGAAAAATAGTATACTTGTAGATAAGTAGTGAGACTTTTCTTGCTATATAAGTAAAATGCGAGATCTGGGGACCAAAATTTAATGCACATTTTTGTTTTATTTAATATTTAAAAACTGTTGTTAATTGAATCCATATTGTGATACAGGGCCCAACAGTCTTCAATCTATGAAGCAATTTATGATTATCTAACTTCTCACGTCAAGCAGGAATTAAAGTTAACCAAAGGACATAAACAAAATTCTTCAGTAAGTCACAAAATCATTGCTCTAACTGTAAATAATCTGGAAGCAATAGATTTCATAGGCTAAATATTCTTTCTTAAACCATTCTTATAGTGAGAAAGGAGTTCAAAATAAAGCTATCTTGTGGTTGAATCTTACAATAGAAAAGTTAATTTAATGAAGAGAAAATACATTAGATTTCCAATAAAGTATATATAAAGAAAATGCTCACCAGTAATAAACATGCAACTCTCATTTGTAGTAGTGAGGTAAAGCAGTTTAGGTACTTGAGTGTCATTTCTGACAACTTTCAACTGTGTACACATGAAATGTGCCACTGTAGAAAATGAAAACACTTATGAAATTATTTCTGCATTTCAAATGGGAATACCAAGATCAGGATCTAACAGAGTGCTTCTCAAAGTTTAATGAACTGAGGAATCACCTAGGACAATTGTTAAAATGCAAATTCAGATTAAAGTAGTTTTAGTGTAGGGCCTGAGATTTTCCACCGCTAATGAGCTCCTGGGTGATACTAGTGCTGCCAGTCCTTTGACCACACTTGGAGCAACAAAGATCTAACACTTAACCTTTTCCTTTAAATAAAGGATCTAACACTTAACTTTTCCTTTAGAAAGTACAACGGCCGCACCTAACTGAAGTCACTGCTTGCTGGACAGTTGAAGACGGCAAGAGTCTTTCTAATTGGCCACACAACTGAATGTGAATAGTTATTTTCTACAGAGAAAAAAGCTGAGTTCCTCCATGATGCTTCCACTGATTAACCCAATCTAACACTGATCCCTGAATTACTCTGACTCCTTCCATCAGATAGGGCTACACAATATTAATTTGAATTTGCTTATGCGAGTGTTTTACTTGTGTTTATCTTAATTAGACTTTAAGCCTCAAGGAGAGGGCTTATACCAGCTATTATTTTGTTTGCCTTGCTAACCAACTGGATAGACTAAAAAGAATTCCTGAAAATGAGATTATAATGTCTTCAGACCAACTACTTTCAAAAGCTATCAACTGTTTTCAACTATCAGGTTATTTAGGTAAAGTTTACTTATCCAACAATATTTTTAAAATTTTAACTCACTGCATGCCAAAACATTTACAGTCTTCAAATTAGGAAATAAAGAAATAAATATAAATACTCGTAATTTCATATCAACAGTAAGCTCTCATTTGAGAATAAATATTTCCCTAGAGCATGATAATATCTATAAATTTGTTTCCTGTATCTCACATTTACTGGTTCTTTATTTTGTAGCAATGAAAATAAAGAAAATCTGTTCAAATGACCAAGAATAATTCTCTTGATTTATATCACTTTTCCTTTAATTCAAAAACTGTACAAAGATGTGAGTATTCATGATTAAAGATGTTGATATAAGAATACGAAAGAAACCTCTAATTCTAATTTCATGGTTGTTAAAAATCAGACATTTGGACCTAACACCTTCTGGCTGTTTGACATCCCTCTGGACCTTTGTTTCCTCACCCGTAAATTTGTAAAAACATCACCTGTTTAAAAGGTAACTGGGAGTACAAAATGAGATAATATCTATGAGCAACTGGTATATAGTAAACGCTCAAAATTACTTCCCCTTAGTTCTTCACTTTCCTTAGTCAAAAGTAAACAAGATGCCCTACTACCAAAGGATTCTGGTATTATTCCAGAAGACCCTTGGTCATGTTCCCCTTCATAGGCCTGAAGCCCCCTTAATACTCACCATTTATTTTATGATTTTTTTCCTTCACTCTTGGTCAAAAGATGAAAATGAATTGTGATTACTGTCAACTATTGTACTAGAGTAAATCTCACCAAGGTCCATACAAACCTTTCTTAAAAGATATATTTCACATTTTCACAAGAAATAGAACGTGCATGGATGGCAACATTTCTGTGAAAAATCGTTATCCAAAACCTGTGTCAGTTTGTTGTTTAAAGTGGCTACAAAGAGACAGGGACCTGGCCCTAAAGCCCATCTAAATTGTTATCAGGGATCATCACAACCAATCATCTGTGCCCTGAGAGAAGTTATATGAAAGGTCATGGCCCCACTTACCTTGGAAGCCCATGCCTTGGTTTTGGCCAAAACTCTCTTTCTGCCCTCTCCTCCAATAACATTTGGGGTGATGTTCAGTTCTACTCATATATATTTACAAAATTTAATCCCACAAGCAGAGGGTGGATTCTAATGAGGTAATATCCGAATGGTGTGTAATACTGTTTTACAACAGAGAATAAAGGGGTAGCAGAACAGCCCTGTATATGGTCTCTAGGTCTCCTGATATTCTACAATTTCTATCTTGTTGCTCATTAAAAAAAAGTACATGTAGTCAAGATTGGGAATTTCCCCAATGTTGGCAAGCACTTAACAATCAGTATTTTATCCACATAATCATTTGGAAAATAGGAAAATAGCACACCAATACCTAAAATAGCTTTATGTCACAAATTCAAATAAGGAAAAATTCACTGAAGTTGTTAAAAAGTATTAGATATACTTTTATCCTTATCATAGTAGATCTGAAGACTAACTTGTTATATAAAACACATAATAGGACATACTTAAAATGTCTTCAAATAAATAAAAGTAGTGGAAAAAATCAACACCAAATTAAGTAAAATATTGACCAGCTGGTATAACACCACCAACCTAATATTAATTCCATACTCAAATGACATCATACTTACCACTGTCATTATTTAATTACACAGTATGCCAATCCTCTACTACTTAATTCTACATTAGTAAAGGCTTCATTGTGTTTAATGGGGTCTACTAAGTCGATTTCCAAATGGATACAAAGGAAACAGACTATCTATGTTTTAGTTTCACTGAATTTTAAGTTTTTATGTCTAAAATGCTAAAAATGGGAATTGATAAGAGCACCTGTTTTCTGAAAAACTAGTTTCAATCCCAAATTAATTCTGAATAGAAAACCAGAAGGTGGTTAATATCTGTTAATACCAATTATAATATTAATATAGAAAAAACTTAAACATGCTATCAGACTGCTTGAATTTGCTAACTCAATATCATGGCATTCTGTAAGTAAGTCAGTATACTCTATCATTTTTTTTTTAAGTTAATGCCCCCACTTCCAAAAATAAAATGATAAAAATATTGAAACTGGGTACTTGGGTAAATATTTTCAAAGACTTCTGGCTGAGATGTAGAAAACAGTTCCACTATAAATGGTTGTTCGGAAGTCCCATCAGCAATGTGAATCCAGCGATATGACCAAAACTCTTCACGGCTTTCTATATGGATAGAATGTTAGAATAAATGAAGGTAACTGATTATGCACATATGAACACAGAATTATTCACTGAAATACTTTTTATGACTTTCAGTATCAAAAGCTTACCCTTCTTTTTTGACCGCTGGACTCTTCCTACATAAACTAAAACGCCAATAACATCACAGATACTATTTTGTGGCATATCATCCAGTTCTGATCTAAAAAAAGCAAAATTATTAAATAGATATTGTATTTTTAAACAGTGAAAAAGCATTCTACAAATATGACTGTGAAAATGCACATCTATCTAACTGTTACAGCATAATTTTGGGTAGATTCTGAGCAAATTACAATACATTGTTTCAGTAACAAATATCGAAAATTAATATTTGAGATATTTTACAAGAAGCTATTTTACCTTGTGATAAAACGGTAGTTTAATTTTGGCAATCTCCATTCTGATTTCACCTGCTCTTCTGGAATGATAATTATATTAGTTGGAGGATCTCGAAGGTTCAGGCAGATTGCTGAAAAACAAACATATTACTTTAGTATGATATTTAATACATATAAAACAATATACGCATATAAATCACACAGCAAAAAATAGATTGAACACTTTTGAGCCCACCACTAAACCTAACAACTAGATCATTATCAATAGCTTTCTTCTACCTATTCCGACATTATCACATCCACTTATCTCCCCAACTAAAGGTTAACCGTACCTTAAATTTTGTGTTTCATCATATACTTAATTTAAAAAAGTTTTTTTTTATCACTTATGTGTTCTTGCCCAGATAGTATACTGTTTGAATTTCTTTGTTTTTGAACTTTAAATGAATGGAATTTTACCATAATGCAGTATTCTAGGGCTACTTTTTTCACTTAACTTTATGGTCCTAAAATTCATCCATGCACCTGCATGTAGCAATTTTTTTCTCATTTCTACTGCTGAATAATGTTCCAGAGTGTTGATATACTACAATTTTATTTACTCTTTATCGTATTGCTGGACATCTGGATTATTTCCAGCTTTTGTTGTTACAAACATGGTCACTATGAGCTTTTTTCTACATATCTCCTTGTACACACAGGCAAAAGCTTTCTAAGGTATTATATCCAGGAGGGAAACCCTGGATTGTAAAATATGCAAATGTCCCACCCTATAGGATAATTTCAAACTATTCTAAAGTAGTATTTATTATTTATTTATTAATATTAATAAATATTTACTAATATTTACTGAATATTAAATATTTATTTAAACTATTAACAGTTCCAGCAGTGATGTGCAAGAATTCCCACTGAGCCACATCCTCTCCAAATTTTGGTACTGTTAAAATTTTTTTTTTTTTGGCCTCACCATGCGGCATGCGGAATCTTCGTTTCCTGACCAGGGATCGAACCTGTGTCCCCTACAGTGGAAGTGCAGAGTCTTAACCACTGGACCGCAAGGGAAATCCCTAAATTTCTTATTTTTTATCAGTCTAATGACAGAAAATGACAATTTGCTGTGGTTTTATTTTGCACTTCCCTTATTACTAATTATGTTCAACAACATTTCATATACCTATGGTTCATTCATGCATCCTCTTCTGTGAAATACCTGTTCATATTTTTGCCCATTTTTCTACTGGATTGTCTTTCTCTTATTTATTTGTATTACTTCTTTATATATATGTTGAATACTACTCCCTTGTTGATTATACCATTGCAAATATCTTCACCCAGGTTTTGGATTGTTTTTTCATTTTGGGGGGCTGTCTCTTGATGAAGAAAAGTTCTTAATTTTAATGTAGTTAGGTTTATTAATCTTTCTTTTATGGCTATCATTTCTGTGTCCTATCCAAAAAATCCTTCCTCATCCCAAAGTCAAACAGACACTTTCTATAAGTTCTTCTAAAAGTTTCGCCTTTCACATTTAAGTATTTGATATACCTGAAATTTATTTTTATACGGTATGAGTTAGGGATATAATGTCATTTTTTCTCATATAAAATCAATTGTCTCAATACTATTTACTGAATGGCTCTTCCTTCCTTGATGATCTGCACAGCACATCTGTTATATATCAAAATTTTATACGTCTAGGGCTGTTTCTTGACTTTGTATTATGATTTGCTGGTCAGTTTGTCTATATCTATACCAATACTACATGGTTATACTTTATAATAATTCTTGATATTTGTAGGACAAGTCCTCATTCCCTCTTCAGCCCCTTATTCTTTTTCTTCAGAGATGTCCTAACTATTCTTGATAATTATGTGCTTCCATATAAATTTTAGAATCAGTTTGTCAGTTCCAGAAAAAAAAGTCCGATGGAATAGCACTAAATTTATAGATCAATTTGGGGGAACTTGACATACTTATGAAACTGAGACTAACCTCCTGCCTGGGAACACGGGATATTTCTCCATTTATTTAGGGACTTTTTAGTATCTTTCAAAAAGTATTAAAATATTCTCCAAATAGGTCTTACATATCTTCTGTTAGATTTATTTCTAGATACTTTATAGTTATTTTTGACAAGGTAAATTATGTTTTTAAAATTATAATTTCTAACTCTTTGTTACTGGAGTGTACAAAATCAACTGACTTTGGTATATTGCTGTTACAGCTAGCTTTGCCAATATCTTATTTTTCCCTCTCTCTCTTTTTTTTTTTTGGCCGCACCATGCAGCTTGTGGGATCTCACTTAGTTCCCTGACCAGGGATTGAATCTGGGCCCTCGGCAGTGAGAGTGCATAGTCCTAACCACTGGACTGCCAGGGAATTCCCTATTTTTTTCAATTTTATTGAAGTATAGTTGATTTACAATATTGTGTTAGTTTCAGGTATATAGCAAAGTGGTTCAGCTTTATTTATATATATATATAAAGTATATATACATATATTAATTTATAAATATATTTCTAAATATATATTTATATATATATTTCAGATTTTCCATTATAGGTTATTATAAGATATTGAATACAGTTTCTTGTGCTATACAGTAAATCCTTGTTGCTTATCTACTTTATGTATAGTAGTTTGTATCTGTTAATCCCTTTTTCCTAATTTATCCTTCCCCCCTCCCTTCCACTTTGGTAACCATAGTTTGCTTTCTATGTCTGTAAATCTGTCTCTGTTTTGTAAATAGATTCATTTGTATTATTTTTTAGATTCTACATATAAGTGGTATCATATAATATTTGTCTTTCTCTGTCTTACTTCACTAAGTATAATATTCTCTAGGTCCATCCATGTTGCTGCAAAAGGCAATATTTCATTCTTTTTTATGGCTGAGTAATATTCCATTGTATTGATTTTATATATATATATATATATATATACCACATCTAAGCCAATCGTCTGTTGATGGGTACTTGTTTCCATGTCTTGGCTATTGTAATTAGTGGTGATATGAACACTGGGGTGCATGTATCTTTTTGAATTAGAGTTTTTGTCTTTTCTGGATATATGCCCAGGAGTGGGATTACAGGATCATATGGTTAACTATTTTTAGATTTTTAAGGAACCTCCATACTGTTCTCTATAATGGCTGCACCAATTTACATTCCCACCAACAGTGCAGGAAGGTTCCCTTTTCTTCACACCCTCTCCAGCATTTATTATCTGTAGACTTTTTGATGATAGCCATTCTGACCAATGTGAGGTGATACCGCATTGTGGGTTTCTTATTATTTTTAATACTTTGTGTTATCTTGGATTTTCTTTGTAGAAGATCTAATTTGTGAATAATGACAGTTTTGTGTTTTTCTTTAAAATTCTTATGCCTTTGGTGGGTGGCCAAGATGGTGGAGTAGGAAGACCCTGAACTTACCTCCTCTCGTGGACACACCAAAAGTACAACTTACAGAGAAACTACCTAACAGAATGACCTGAAGACTAGCAGAAAAGATTTTCCACAGCTAAAGACATAAAGAAGAAGCCACAACAAGTCAGGTAGGAGGGGCGGAGATGTGATATAGTCAGGAAGCACCCTCCTCAGGTCGGTGACCCACTAACAGGAAGGATAATCATAACCACAGAGGTCCTCCCCAAGAACAAGGCATCTGAGCTCCCCACACTGGGCTTCCCAGCCTGGGGGTCCTGCACTGGGAAGATGAGCCCCCAGAACATCTGGCTTTGAAAAGCAGCAGGGCTTATGTGCAGGAGAGCCAGAGGGCTACAGGAAACAGAGATTCCACTCTTAAGGGCACATGCAAAATGTCACATACTCTGAGTTCCAGCACAGAGGTAGGTAGTAGTTTTAAAGGAGCCTGGGTCAGACCCACTTGCTAATTTTGAAGAACCTCCTAGAAAGGCAGGAGGCAACTGGGACTCTCTTGGGGACACAGATGCTGGTGGCAGCCATTTTGGGGAACTCCTTCTACCAGGAGGACACTGGTGTTGACAAATGCTAATTTGGAGTCCTCCCTCTAGCCTATTAGCTCCAGGGGCTTACCCACTCACCAGCTGGCCAGCATGGGTCCTGGGACACCCCCGACACCAAGCAGCCAGTCCTGTAGTGACCCAGCCCCACCCACCAGCAGGATGGCACAAGCCACGGCCCCACTCAACACCCCCCCAGGGGCTGCCCCGCCTACCAGCAGCCAGCAGCCTCCACACAAGGCAGGGTCTGGCAGCCAAGCAGGCCAGGGGCTGCCCCGCCTACCAGCATGCCCAGAGTAGTCAGCCACAACAGGAGGGCCCACACAACCCACAAAGGGGGCACTCCTAGAGCATATAGCCCTGGTGACCCATGCTTACATGGTCAATTAATCCATGACAAAGGAGGCAAGAATATACAATGGGGAAAAACAGCCTCTTCAATAAATGATGTTGGGAAAACTGGACAGCTATATGCAAAAGAATCAAACTGGACTACTTTCTCACACCATATACAAAAATAAACTCAAAATGGATTAAAGACTTAAATGTAAGACCTGAAACCATAAAACTTCTAAAAGAAAACAGAGGCAGTATGCTCCTTGACATTGGTCTTAGCATATATTTTTGGATCTGTCTCCTCAGGCAAGGGAAACAAAAGCAAAAATAAATGGGACCACATCAAACTTTAGCACAGCAAAGGAAGCTATCAACAAAATGAAAAGACAGTCCACTGAATGGGAGAAGACATTTGCAAATGATAATCCAACAAGGGGTTAATATCTAAAATAGACAAAGAACTCCAACAAACATCAAAGAAAAAGAACAACCAAATTAAAAAATGGGCAGAGGACCTGAATAGACATTTTTTCCACAGAAGACACACAGATAGCCAACAGACACATGAAAAGATGCACAACATCACTAATCATTAGGGAAATGCAAATCAAAACCGCAATGAGCTACCACCTCACACCTGTCAGAATGGCTATCATCAAAGAAGACAACAAATAACAAATGTTGGAGAGGATGTAGAGGAAAGGGAACCCTGTGCACTGTTGGTGGGATTATAAATTGATGCAGCCACTATGGAAGACAATATGGAGGTTCCTCAAAAAATTAAAAATAGAACTACCATATGATCCAGAAATTTCACTTCTGGGTATTTACCTGAGGAAAACAAAAACACTAATTCGAAAAGGTATATGCACACCAATGTTCACTGAAGTGTCATTTACAATAGCCGAGATATGGAAGCAACCTAAGTGTCCATTGATAGATGAATGGATAAAGACGATGTAGTCTATATATACATACAATGGAATATTACCCAGCCATTAAAAATAATGAAATCTTGCCATTTGCAACAACATGGATGGATCTAGAGGGTATTATGCTAAGTGAAATAAGTCAGACAGAGAAAGATAAATACCATATGGTCTTACTTATATGTGGAATCTTAAAAACAAAACAATCAAACAAACAAAATGAAAAACAGACTCATAGATACACAATAAACCAGCTGTTGCCAGGGGAGGGGGGATGATATAGGTGATGGGAATTAAGAGGTACAAACCTCCAGTTATAAAACAAGTAAGCCAAGGGAATGTAATATACAATAAAAGATATATAGTCAATAACATTATAATAACTTTCTTTGGGGACAGATGGTTACTAGACTTATCATGGTGATCATTTCATAATGTATGCAAATGTCAAATCACTATGTAGGACACCTGAAACTCACATAATATTGTACAGCACTATGTCAACTACATTTCAACAAAAAATTCTTATGCTTTTAATGGATTTTATCTTCTCACATTGGCTACGATAGCCTGTACAACAAAACAGAAATAGTAATAGGAGGCCATCAGTGTTCCCCATTTTAAAAAGGAGTGTTTCTAAATTTTCCCCATTAAAAGTTGTGTTTGTTGGGCTTCCCTGGTGGTGCAGTGGTTAAGAATCCGCCTGCCAGGGCTTCCCTGGTGGCGCAGTGGTTGAGAATCTGCCTGCCAATGCAGGGGACACGGGTTCGTGCCCCGGTCTGGGAAGATCCCACATGCCACGGAGCAACTGGGCCCGTGAGCCGCAATTACTGAGCCTGCGCGTCTGGAGCCTGTGCTCCGCAACAAGAGAGGCCGCGATGGTGAGAGGCCCGCGCACCACGATGAAGAGTGGTCCCCACTTGCCGCAACTAGAGAAAGCCCTCGCACAGAAACGAAGACTCAACACAGTCATAAATAAATAAATAAATAAATAAAAGAACGTGAATTTCTAAAAAAAAAAAAAAAGAATCCGCCTGCCAATGCAGGGGACACGGGTTCAAGCCCTGGTCCGGGAAGATCCCACGTGCTGCGGAGCAACTAAGCCCATGTGCCACAACTACTGAGCCTGTACTCTAGAGCCCATGAGCCACAACTACTGAGCCCATGTGCCACAACTACTGAAGCCCACATGCCTAGAGCCCGTGCTCCGCAACAAGAGAAGCCACCGCGGTGAGAAGCCTGCGCACCCAACGAAGAGCAGCCCCCACTTGCCACAATCAGAGAAAAAGCACGCGCGCAGCAATGAAGACCTAACACGGCCAAAATAAATAAATAAATAAATAAAATAATAAAATTAAAAAATTTATATTAAAAAAGTTGTGTTTGTTGTTATGTTTTGATTTTGCAAACACCCTTTATCAGTTATGGAAGGTTCCTTTTCTCGCTATTTTCTTTTTAAAATTTATGAATGTGTGTAAAATTTTAGCAAATGTGTTTTGTGCCTCTATTAGGATGACCTTCTTTAATCTGTGTGGTGAGTGACACTTATAGATTTTCATATGTAAAACCAACTTCACATTGCTGGAGAACAATGCAACTTAGTCACAGCGTGTGATCATTTTCCACATATAACTGAATTCAGTTTGCTAATCTTCAATTTTGAATATCTGTACATATGTTCATAGCTGAAGCTAGCCTTTAATTTTCCTCATTCATAATATTCTTGTTTGGTTTTGATTATCAAAGTTATACTGGTAGCAAAGAATGAGTTAGAGAGTATGCCCTCTTATTCTATTCTCTGGAATAGTTTTGGAATGGTACATTCCTTGAATGTTTGCTAGAATTTGCCTGTAAAATGGTACCTGCCTGGTATTTTCTTTGTGAGATGATTTTAAACCTCTGGTTCAATTTCTTTAACAGTTATAGAACTATCTGGGCTTTCTATTTCTTTAATGCCAGTAATATTTTTCTAAGAATTTGCTATGTAGCAAACAAAGATTAAACCAGGATAAAAATAATTGCTTTCTTATTTTACCTATTACCATCCATGTGACTACAAAATTCACTTTTGCCTTTTCATGTACGAGTGAGGAAGGTTTGTATTACACCTTGCACCTAGAAAATGGTTTGCATTTTACAAAGCACTCTCATAGCCATAGTTACTCAGTTATATTCAAGGTCCCCCCCAGCTCTAAAATGCTAGGATTTTGAATCAATTAAAAACCTCCTTTGCCCCAAACCAAAAACACTTGATGCTATTATCTCAATATGTATTATGCCACACAGTCTGAAAATCTCAAGACTTTAAAAGGTTTATTATTTGTGTATGCCAACTGAATACTATTTTGTATATGGGGAAAGAATGATATACAAAATGGCAATATACAAAGTATACATTACCAGCAAATAATATGTCCTTTTTTTTGCAATAGAATTTTCATCTTTATAAGCTTCCATTTATTTAGTTTTTTTAAAAAATTGCATCTTAGTTTGTATAACTTGGAACTATATGTGTAAGTATGAAAAAATAAACCAAGCTAAATTACCCCAATAATTTGTCTTCCAACATCAACACCTAGAAGGCAGTGATGGTATCACAGATCTTTATTCCTAAACTGACCAAACCGGCCCCAACTACATACGCTTTCTCATTTTTCCTCTCATAAAATTTAAACTACCCTGCTATTATTCCTAACCCTCACTTATACTTTCTCCAATTTAACCCATTCTCCCACTCTCCAGACCATTCATTCTTTCCTCAATTTCTGTTCATTTCCTCTCCCCTTCCATTCATTCTTTTTTCTTACTGTTTACTGTCGGCAGTCTTTCATTTTACTGTAATTTGTTCATTTTACATATGTTACCCTGTTAGACTAATTTTAAGGGTAGAATTCTATATTACTTATCTTTGTGTCCCTTGTGCCTAGCATGGTTTACAGAACTTTTTTTCCCTTCAAAAGATCATTAATCATACTGAGGTTTTAAAAGATCATATATCAATAGTTTTCAACCCTGGCTGTACATTAGAATCACCTGAGGAGTTTCAGAGACACACCAACGTCTTGGTCCCCTCCTCAGAGTAATTAATTCAGAATCTCTGAGGGTGGGGTGCTCGTGATTCTTTAAAGCTCCCCAAGTGATACTAATGTACAGCCAGTATTGACATCTACTTATACACGTAGACTTGGCAAACTATGGCCTGTAGATGGCTGCCTGTGTTTTGCAAATAGAGTTTTACTGTAACACAGCCAAGCCCATTCGTTTACATATTATCTCTGGCTGCTTTCACTCTATAAAGGCAGAGCTGAGTTGTTGTGAAGAAGACTATACCGCCTGCACAGCTTATAGTACTCACTGTCTGGTTCTTTATAGAAATAGTTTGCTGACCCCTGATAAAGAGGAAAAAGGTCCTATTACTTATCAAAAAGGCATGGGATAACAGAGACTGATGCTAACACTAATAAGTAAGACTGCTGTAAAGGCTAAAAGGCACGTTTTCAATATATTCTCATTAAGGCTCTCACTTTAAAAACGATTTCTATATTTGCAATTATTCACTTGAAAGTGTAAATAGCTTCTCATATCCTAAAAAGAGAGTTTCCATTATGAAAATCCGGCCCTATAATTCTATGTAGCAGAGGTAGCATACAGCTCAATCAGTTTCACTGCTACGTTCTAATGGCTGTTTATCTACTTGTCACATGCTGTCTATTGTCCCACTTTCCATATGTTTTTAAGGTTTAGAAGCAGCTATTAGTACAGACACATTTCTAGATTTGTCCATAGACACATAAAAACTGTGATTGAAATTAATTTTCTTTACACCAGAAAACACTGTATTTAGTAAAAAGAACACTAGGTTAGGTATCAGGAAAACTAGGTTTCAATTTTCACTATGCCAGTGATTTATTATGTGACATCAACAAAGTTACTTAGCTTATCTGTTATCGACAAAGAATGTCTCAGTTTTTACTAAAGCAATTTTGTCACCTGGAGATGCTTGGTAGTGGGAAAGAATTTATAAATTGGCAGACACAATAATACACATTTTGAATTAGCTTCCTCTCGCTAAATTTTACTACATTTTCTTAATTAAGTCTCAATAGCAATATGAGTTTAATTTCTCCTGTAATAAAGAGTAATGAGATGGACTGGTTGTACCAAACTATCTAAGTAATGACTTGTTCATCCAGCAAGACTGATGTCTACCAAATGCTTAAGATTTTAATAGAGAATCATATGAGATTTTCCTAAATATATATTTCAGTAAATAGTGAACAAAGGCTACATTATTTGAACATTCTTTACATAATTAAGCTTAATGGGTCAGCTAGGGAGTTCAGAATACACAGAAATAAAGGTCCAGTATAAAACTATGAAAAGCCAAAAACAATGCTTAAAATTGTTGAATGATGTGTCCTACAATTTTGAAAAAGGGAAATGCAAAAAAAATCATATCCACATCTTAAAGCAATCACTTACTATATTAATTCTAATGCTCCCAAAATATTTAGGATGATGCCAAGATGTCAATACTGTGATTTCAATACTAATCAGGAAGAGCCCTTTCAAGATTGTAGCAATTGGTAACATTTAAATATTGACCACAGGTTAGATAATAGTATTATATCAACTTTAAATTTCCTGATTTTGATAACTATACTGTGATTATGTAATAGAATGTTCTTGTTCTTAGGAAATATAGAGTGAAATATTACTGAAGTGTTTAGAGGTAAAGGGGTATGTATGATGGCTGCCACTTACTGTCAAACGGTTCAGAGGTGATAAATACATATGTGTGTGTGTGTGTGTGTGTGTATATATATATATATATATATATATATATATATATAGTGGAGGAATGATAAAGCAAAGGTAAATGTTACCAATTGTTGAATCTGTGTGAAAGGTATATGGGAGTTCTTCATACTATCCTTTCAACATTTATGTAAGTTTGAAATTATTTCAAAATAAAATTTTGACAAAAGCCTTTTCAAATAGCACCTCGTAGTAACAAAAATTATATTCAAGTCATTAATTTAATATTTTAATACAAAAAAATGAAAGAAAAATAAGTACATCCCAAGCGGCACTCATTCATTAATCAACAATATATATCTCAGATGATTTTTCTTAAAAAATGCAATAATAAACATATTTATTAAGTGATTGCTCAAAAATTTTTATGGATAAAAGAATTTAAAGTCTGTCAGTTTCTAACAGCTTCAGTAATTTTTAAGGGCTTTTGACTGATATGGTACTTTGCAAATTTATACAAACAAAATAGCTATAAAATAACAAATTCATTGAATACTTAACCCATTGTAGAAATTAGTTTGACCCGTGGATTCACAGGGAGAGGCTTCATCTTGAAGGGGTAACTCTTTTTAATAGAATAATCTTGAAGCAGAAGAACTAAACCAACGTGCAAACTTTTATACCACTCAGGACACAGGGCATTCCACATAATCGCTGACACTGTGCCTGAACTGTCAGCAACTTCCAAAAAGGTCTAGGAAAAAAAGAGTAAAAGCACATGCATATTTGTTACTTTAACCTACAGGGTGTTCAAATTTTATTTTAAGAATGAGGAAGCAAAACTATAGGAGAATCACTGAATAATTTATGATATGAGAGATTCTGTAATGACGAAAAGTTATAAATGAAGAATTTTTAGTAATATGAGAAAATACTTAAGAAAATGTTAAATGATACAAAATTTTATGTACAATATGATTCCCATTTTGTAAGATAATTTACTATGATATATGCCATAGTTATATGTAATATATGATAGGCATACATATATGCATAGATGTGCTATCTATGACATACATATGATATCACAGATATGTGTATATATATGATATACACATACAAAAAAGGGGAATAAAACACACTTTAATATTAACAGTGGTTCTCTCTGAGTGGTAAGATTTGGGTTGATATTATTTATCAGCTTTATATATCTTTATACATTTTCCAAATTCCCTGTAAATATGTATAACTTTTACTATAAAAGCTTAATAAAGCACCTAAAATAATTCTTGATAACATGTGGAAATACAGTAAAATGTTAAGTTAAAAAAAAAACACAGGACAGAAATCAGCACCATATGGCATAGAGAGTCAAGATAACAGAAAAGTGTCAGATAGATTTGACAATTAGGTCTCTGGTGAGTGACCAGCTGAAGCAAAAAGTCAAACTAATTGTGTTGAGAAGTAAAAGGGAGGCAAGAAAGTGAAAACATATAGTGTAGACTAATTCTTCAAGGAGCTTGCCCAAAGAGAAGGACAGAGGGAATACAGGAGTCCTGATGTCAAAGGAGATTTTTTTCCTTTTTTAAAATGGAAGACTAGACTATATTTATATGCTGGTGTAGAAAGCACAGTAAAGAAGAAGAAGTTGAAGATACAGAAAAAGGTGTGAAGGAGACCAGCTGGATCAAGGGAACTAAAGGGCACTAATACAGAAAGAATTTCTTTTTCTATAAGAAACTACATAGAAAAATACCTTGAAATATATATTTGTTCATTTTTAAAATTATTAAGTTGAACTTTAAAATGTTATTTAAACATAAATTATCCTAATAAAGAGTCAGGTCTGTAAGTTATAATTCATGAGTGCTAAATTAACATATAATATCTTATCACTACTTATACCTGGTATGGCTCAGTCATCTTTTTATCGGGTTTTCCATAGTATCGCAGTTTTGATTTATGCAAGATTCTCACAAGCAATGCAGGAAAATTCCTTCTGCTAGACCAGGTCGTTTCAAGGTGAGAAAGGGAAATTATTCTGGTATCTAGAATACAAAAAAGAAAAAAAATCTTACTAAATATGTCATGGTAATTTCAAAATTCTATTTTATTGGTTAAAAATGGTAGCCAGATCATACCCAAAGCAACTCCTTCTCACCAGCTAAACCAGTCTGTATACTTCTCACATATAAAACTTAGTAATAAACATTATCCCTAATAATAATAGCTAAAATATATATATGACTTACTATATGACTAGAATATAGGTAAATACCTATGTTAACTAACACATCTAGATGGAATGTTCCATCTGGAATGCCCTCTACCTCATCAAACTGTGTAATTACTTCCTGGAAGACTTGGATCGAAACTTACCTCCCTTAAAAAAAACTCAATGCCATGGAATATTTTCCATGGCACTTATATATTTAACTTATAGAATTGTTTCATGATATATTTCTTTACTGCTCTCACCTTAGTCTCATATGTATAAGTTCGAACTTTCCCAAACATTCCAGACATGGTCCTGTAACAGGGCCTTTGCACTTGCTCTTCCCTGGGTCTGGAATGTCTTCCTCTTATATACCCAAGTGATTTCCTCTTAGATACCCGAGTGACTTTCTCTTCTCCTTCAAGTTTTGCTCAAAGGTCACTTTCTCAGTGATGTTAGCCCTAACCACCCTATAGAAAACTGATCCCCTTACTTATCTTCCATCCCATTTTATTTTTCTACATAGCACATATTACCTTCTCATATGCCATATAATTTACTTTAAAATGTTTTAATCTCCAAGCCTGCTAGCAAGTGCCAAAACTGCTTAAAAGCTATTCACCATCTTTAAAAGATTAACTTGTATTTCTAATTTTATACTTCCTTGGTTAAGAGGGGTTCCATCTGCAATTTTCTCCATTTTGCTCTCTCATAGCCCACAGTCCCAACTTTTAAAATGTGAATTTGTATTTTTTTCCAATATTTATTTCTCTAAGGCATCCTCCACTTCCATTTTTATTTATGTAATGTATCACCTACTCAACTTTGGCATGAAAACCATTCTTGTAATTTCTTTTCAATAAGAGTTTAAATGGCCTTTTATAACTACAACTGTACCATTAACACTGCCCCCCCCACTATTTTCAGTATTAGGATATCTTGTGTAAATTTCCCTCCAGATTCTCCCAATACATTACTAGCCCAGGATCACAGATCCTAATATTTGATGTGACATAATTAAGTGATTTCCTTTTAAATATGGTCAAACAAATTGCAGATCACCTCTGAATTATCTAGAAGGTATGTGGAACACTCTTCATCAATGAAGGCACATACACCTCCTTTACCAGCCAGAATAAATTCAAGAGCTACATGGTTTTGTAAAACCACAGTTGTAAGAGCCACTGTTTCTGCTACAGTTGAGTCCAGACAGTTAGCCATGATCAGACATGTGCCTGATTAACATTTTCCCAGATTGGGTAAAAACCAAAAAAAACAAAAACAAAACAAAACAAAAAAAAACTCGTTAACTTCATAGAATATACATATCTCTGAAATCTAAAAAAAAATTACAGGTTATACATAGACAATGAGGAATCTGTGTAAATTCATAGAAATAAGTGGGTTCATTATCAAAAGAAAGAATGAAAATAATAATAAACTACATATTCAATATAAAAAGTTAGTAAGCAATGCAATAGTGTTTCTCAAACTCTGTGGTCCCGGGACCCCTTTACTGTCTTAAAAATTACTGAAGACCTCAAAAAGCTTTTGTTTATGTGGGTAATATTTATCATATTTACCATATTATAAAGTAAAACTAAGAAATTAAAATATTCATTAATTCCTTTAAAACAACAATAATAAACCTGTTAATGTATACTAAAAAGGTATATTTTTGAAAAATGACTATATTTTCCAAAACCAAAAATGTAGTGGGAAGAGTGGCATTGTTTTACATTTTTGCAAATCTCTTCAGTGTCTACCTTAGTAGAAGACAACTGGATAAATCATATTTTCTTTGGCATTTATTCAGTCTGTTTCAATGTCACATGACATGTACCCTCTGGAAAACTCCACTCTACTTCTGAGAGAATGAGAGTAAAAAAAGATAAATAAAGCCTTAATACTATTATTATGAAAATACTTTTAACATTGCGAATCCCCTGAAAAAATCTTGGGGAAACACCTAGGGGTCCTTGGACCGTACAGTGAAAACCACTGCAAAAGAATAAATCTAAGGAATATAGAAAGGAATAAAGATTAAAAACTGAAACTAATGAATTAGAAAACAGTATAACTGGCAAATTCAATTCCCTAGAAAAATTAATAAAAAGGTAAAACTTTAATAAGTGCAATCCTGAAGAAAGCAAACAAAAAAATGTTTGGAATGTGATCAACCATAAACATAGAGAAAATCATTTTAAAGATTACTATATATAATTATATATCACTAAACGTGAAAATATCAGTGAAATAGATAATCTTCTAGAAAAATATGAATTACCAATATTGTTGCCCTAAGGAACAGAAGAACACTGGAACAGGTCAATAACCATGCAAGAAAATGAAAAAGTTCACAAATAATGACCTCCCAAAATTGCACCAGGTTTATATGGTTTTTAACAATTTTCATTTTAACTATTTTCAAAGAATAGCTCTTTCTCTTAACTATAAGTTGTTCTAGAGCACAATAAAATATAGAAATTATACCAATTCATTTTATAAACTTAGATAAATCCTGAAAAATTATGGCAGAAATAGTACAAAAGAGAAAACTATAAACCCAAAACATTTACGATGGCAAAAATCCTAAATCAAATACTTTCAAATCCAATGTAGCAGTATGCCAAATTACATCATGATCAAGTAGAGTCCTAAACCTCTTGTCTTGTTCAGGAGGAGAATATTATAAATTCTAAATAATCCTGGAGATTGACATAAAATGTAAGTTCAAATGATTTTGTTAAAACATTAAAGAGAATAAAAATATATTACTTCTAAAGCACTAGAAGAAAAAAAATTTTAATCCTGTGAAAGCAAAAAAAAAATAGTAAAAAAAAATAAAGCATGGCATATAGTAAACAAAGTAGGACTGCAAGAACAGGTACAATCATTAATTATATTAAATTTAATTGGATTAAATTCATCTCTTGAAAGAAAACGAATTGGTTTGGGTCAAAAAGCAAAATCTTGGCTATAGAAAGAAACCTAAAACAAAATGGAAATAAAGTGATGAACAAAGATACATACACTAGGCTAGTGGTTATCAAAGTGTGGCCTTTGTACCAGCAGCATCAATGTGTTAGAAATGTAAACTCTAGGGCAGATGTACTGAATCAGAAACTGGTGATGGGGCGCAGCAATCTGAATTTTAAAACACTTTTGAGGTGATATGGATGCCCAGTCATGTTTGAGAATCATTGCCCTAAATGCTAACTAAAAGACAGTGGAAGTGGTAAACAGTACTATCAAAATATACAAAATATAATTCGAGGCAAAAAGAGACTAAGAGGGACTTCCCTGGCGGTCCACGGCAGGGGGCGCATATTCCATTCCTGGTCGGGGAACTAAGATGCCCCATGTAGTGCTGTGCGGCCAAAAAAAAAAAGGGGACTAAGAGATAAATTCTATATTGATAGAGTAAAATCCACCATGATATTAACAAGTTATGAAACTTTACACATTACAGCAACATCTAAATCGAAAACTTAGATGTTGAGAAATGAACAAAACCACCATCATAAAGAGAAGCCAATATTCCTCTCAAAGAAATGGGCAAATAAAATAGATTTTAAAATAAGGATAAGGAATATTTTAATTTAAAAACTTCATATAATAAGGAACTTCATGTCTAATAAGTAAGCTTTTTCTAAACTTTTGGGGGTAAAGAGGAACTCAAATTTAAAATCAGAAAATATGAGTAAGGAGTAATAATGAAATTTCTATACTTCAAAACCTGGGGGATACAGCCAAAGCAGTACTCATGGGAAATTTCAGAATTGTTAAAGCTTTTGGAAGAAATAAACAAGGAAATAAATGAACCAAGCATTGGACTCAAGAAGGTAGAACGCCCCCCCCCCCGCCAAAAAAAGAACAAAGGAAGGAAAAAGAATTAAAGAGGACAGCAAAAATAAAGTAGAAACATCTCCCCGATACAGACTTCTTAATTAGTAAAGCTAAAAGTCTTTTCTTATTTTTGAATACCAAGAAAGTAGACAAACCTCTGGCAAGGCTGACCATAAAAAAGGGTGAAGACACAAACATTAGGAACGCATCAGGGGATGTAACTGACAAGACAGCGATTTAAAAATGTAGACTACTATGTACAACTTTGAGATCTAGGTGAAATGAGATTTCCTAGCGAAATATCAACTCTCAATAATGCACTCAAAGCATTATTGGTTTTACCACTTTTTCAAAAAACTGAAAAGGAATCATTCGCCCAACTCCCAATCCCGGCCCAAGGTCCCAGGTTCAAATCATTTTAGGGGTAAATTCTACCACACTTTCAATGAACACATGATTTCTGTAAGTACAGAAAAACAGGTAACTCATCCTACTAGGCTAATATTAATTAACCTGATATCAAAATCGAACTGAAATAGTACTCTCCTAAAAAATAACAAAACTTATGGACCAAATTCACTTGAATATACAGATATAACAATAACAAGCATGACCAAGTAGAAACAAAAGTGGTTCAACATTAGAAAATCCAGGAATGTAATTTATTTCATTCATTCCTTTATTCAATGAACCTGTATTGGATGCCTACTATGTTCCAGACATTGTTCTGGGTATAGGAGAAACAGCCCACAGCAGTGAGGAAAAAAAAGAGTGCTTGCCCCCCTGGATCTTACAAACTAGTAGGAGGAGAAAAAAAAGAAAATAATTTCAGTGTGTTACCAATTCTATGAAGGGCATTTGCACGGTGATGTAATAACAATAAATGCGGAAGGAATGCATATTTTAGAGAGCCCTTTTCTAATACATTTCATATATCTGAGTTGAAACCTGAGGATGGGAAGGAACTTTCCAGAAAGAGGAAAAAGCCAGGAGCAAACTACCTGAGGGCAGGACAGAGCTTGGAGGTTTAAAGATTTAAAAGGTGGCTGGCGTGGCCGAAACAAAATGGTGGAGGAGAGCGGTTAGAGAGGCGCGTAATGGCCCCTTTCCTGTAGGGCAGGTCCCCGCAAAGTGCGGCCCTCAGGCCAAATCCAGGCTGCTGCCCGGTTTTGTTAATAAAGTTCTAGTTTTAACACAACCAAACCCATGCAATTACATATTTTCTGTGGCTGCTTTCCACAAACAATGGCAAAGTTTAATAGCTACAGCAGAGACCATAGGTCTCGCAAAGACAAAAAGATTTACTATCCGGCTCTTTACAGACAGTTTGCCAACCGCCGTAGGGCCACGTGGACCCGGGTAGGAGGTCTAGATTTTCTTGCAGTGCGGAGCTACTGGAAGGATTTAGACAGGAGAGTGGCACAGTCTAACTTCCTTTTTATTTTATTTTATTTTTTTGGCCGCGCCCTCGGCTTGCGGGATCTTAGTTCCCCCACTAAGGATCGAACCCCGGCCGCCGGCACTGGAAGCGCGGAGTCCTAACTCGGACCGCCAGGGAATTCCCCTAACTTCCCTTTTAAACTGCTGCCTCTGAGATCGTATTGGTACCTTTAGAATAGGGTATTGAACGAGGAGAGGGAGCCTTTTGGGGTTCTTGAAATGCTCTATATCTTGATCTAGGAGGGTGGTTACACAGATATATATATATATAGATAGCTGTATTTTTAAGGCTCTTCTATTTTACTGTGTACACACTATACCTAATAGAAAAGTTTTAAAAGCACAAAATCGCACCACAAAACTAAGAGGAACAGAGTGGGAGAAAATAATTTGCAAAATACGGCAGACAAAACTTAATACCCATTAGCAAAGAAATCCTACAAATTAATCAGAAAAAGTCAAAAGATATAATTAAAAATAACAGTACAGGGAAATGGGCACTGTCGTACATATGTTGGTGGTAATGTAAATTAGCACAACCTTTTAAGAAGCTGCTTTGTCAATATCCATTTAATTAAAAAAGTCAAATACTCTTTAACCCAGCAATTTCCGTTCTAGGAAGCCAACCATTCAACAGAAATACTTGCACATAGTGAACAAATACAGGTATATCCTAATGATGTTCAGCACTGGATCTAAAACTGAAAAACCAATAACTGCCTAAAATTATAAATTACCCATTAACGTGGGCATGGTTATATAAATCAGGGTACATCCATACTATGGAAAAGTGTATAAAAAGATGTACGTTAAAGATGTTTGAGAGAAGTGGAAATAACAAATCATGCAATGTAATATAATTCATTTTTCCCCATTTTAAGAGGAAAGTTGAAGGCATACGAGGAGGCAAAACGGGTCTCTTACTCCACCCAAGCATTTTATTATTAAAAATTTCAAACATACAGCAAACCTGAAAAGAACACCAATATACCCACTTCTATATTTTGTCATCAACACTTTACTGTACTTGGGTCTTACACTTTTAATACAATATACTTTTAAATATAAAGTTTGGATTTTTTAGCACATGGACATTGCCTTTTTTAATAAAAATATGGTTTCAATAATGAATAGATATTACTTTCACAATCAGAAAAATGAAATATATTTTTACAAATTATTATTCCCCTCAATTCTTCTAGAGCACGAATTTTTCATTTGTACATTCAATTCTAAAAATAAAAATGACCAACAGAGTACTAATGCACTACTGCCTTATTCCATGTTTGAGATAAAAAATCATTCCATTACTTCATCCCTGAAATGAATATCTTGTTTTTAAAGTTTAAGTTATTTAATCATCCTTAGCTACACATTTCTACAGCCATCTTCTTTTCCTTATAACTGGATATTACTTTAATTGCATATTTTCGTCCCAGATATCTTTTCACTTTCAAGTCTGTTGCTGTTACACGTCATAATAAGATTATCTACGATCTAGCATTATCACTGCAATGTTTAAAAAAAAAACCTGAAAAGCAGTAAATGTAAAAATTTATCTTTCTCGCTCCACTACTTTCGCCTTATGTTTTTTGCACTTTATTTCTTCCCCATTCCACACACGTACATGCCTATAGTACTATCATTCCCCTTATTCCATCTCTTACAGATAAAAACATATTTTAGAGCATTTGCTGATGACGGACGAGCTAGCATTATCAGGTTAACTTCCTACTTCTGAAACAGAAGAACTGAACTTCTCAGGTTAGTATTGTTCGTGGTAAGTAAGAAGAAACATAAAAATGAGAATTCCAAGCTTTCCCACAAAATCACACATTCAAAAAACAACATTTACATAACTGCCACACTCAAAGGTATAGAAAATGGCGTTTCATTAAATGTGAATTATTAAGGAATAAATCACGGAACATCCTTTTTTGAACGAAAGTTAAAACAGGCAAAACCACAAATATTTACCACCTTTACGCCGAATTCAAATCTATACACTTTCCAACCAACACAGAAAGTACTACTTCCACAACTGGAATGGGACTAAAACTAAGATGAATTCCACTGTAGTCAAACGTATAACGAAAACATGAGGAATACTGACTGCAACATCACTACGTTCGTCAGATTAAATTTAAGATGTATTCGGACACTTCCTGACTGGCCACTTTCACAATCAAAGCAAGACGCGAGCTGGAACCCCATCACCCATCAAAGCTTGTCTCTTACCACTCCCGGCTTATAATTAACAATACCAAAGCACCTTCGTTTCCTTTCCCATTAAAGCAAGCTCCCGAAAACTTTAACCCCTCCGTCGTTCCCTCCAATTACTTACCGTTAAAATTGTACTCCTCAGGTTCCTTGTTGCTTAACCAGATATCTCCATATGGATCTTCGTTATTCCACAGGGCCAGGTAATGGCTCTTTCCGCCTCTTAACGGCCTCTCCGGGATTTCCCGGTGCGCTCTATTTCTGAAGGGAATTTCTAAAGAAATGGAGTCCAGGGACTCCCCACAGTGGACGTTATCTATGCACAGGATCCCCTGGCCTAATCTTTTCTCGTTGTAAACACACGAGACTCTGTAAATTTTCACTTCTATGCCAACTTTGAGAATATTTTTATACACGAGAAAATTCAGGCTGGGGTCCAGGTAGCACTTCTCACGGAACACCCCGTCCGAGATCGTCACATCATAGCAATAAAGCGGAGGTTTAGATTCCATGTCGCGTGCCTCACCCTCTAACAGGTACCTCTGGACGGCCAAAACAGCGACAGGCACAACCTCCGACGGGGTGATCCACTGGAGAGGTGAGTCCGTTGCTTGCTCAAGGACCTTTTGGATCCAGGACTTGCGCCTTCGGATCACACCTCTCTGGACCCCAGCCTCATTTCCCTCAGGGTTCGGCAGATCGAGCCCAGCATGTGACGGGCCTTCCTGCGGCTCACCTAACTGACCAGACATTGCGGGGTGACCGCGTACCCTCTTCGCTCCCAAAAGCTAACTTTTCTCGTCAGAGCCTGAGAGAAACCACGCGCTCGCGCGACGGCCGCTACTCTGACAGGACTGACCGGTAAAGCTCCGCCCAGTCGAGACGCTATGAAGCCTTTACGTGAGCGTGCGTCAGCTCTCTGGCTCCGCCCCTCGCTCAGCGCGCTTGCGTCTCTCAGGCAGCGTTACTAGTCGGCCACTCCCGGGGTTAGGTACTGGGTCGTCTAACTTAGTGACCGCCCATTTGCCAGGATAGGAGAAGCGGGAAAACCGTTGGTCGCCATGGTTTCCAAAACAAAGTAGCAAGAGGGAGGGGGAGGAGCCCTCGTGGCTCTTCTGGAAAGGAGGGTGCAGAGAGGCAAGAAAAGAGAACGTGGCTGGAAGCGGGAGGCAAGAAGTCATAGCTCAGGAGTTCCGGGCTTTTGGCCTTGGGCCAGCCACAGAAGGTAAATTAGAGTTTGATATACGTGAATTTGATAATATGGGTCTCCTGTAGTATGAACAAAACTAGACAATGTATGCACAGCCTTCAGGACAGTTCCTAGCACAAAAAGTCCTCCATAAACATTAGTTGTTATGTTATTAGCATTCGCATAATTGTAGTGGCTCCCTGAGTGCAGGGTGGGTGAATTCGTGAATAAGTGCAAATGAAGCCAGAAAATTATAGAACTGGCTTGGTGGAGAGCTGCCTTTAGATTACACTTCTTAAAATATACTTATGTTTTATACAATACCTGGCTTAACATACAGGTAGGATATAGAATTTCAGAAGCTGCATTTCTAAACTACACGGATTGTATATGGAATGAATGTAATGTGAAAAAGCTGGTAAGAATAGTCAGAATTAAAAATAAAACATTTATTCCATGTACCCAGATGTGCCAGTATACACAGAACATAGTAATTGTCCTAAGAATACTTTTCAAAGATAGAAACAGGCATGTTTTGATTATATTAATCTCCCTTGGCTGTCTATTTCATCATTCATTATTCACTATTTATGAAGTCCCTACCATGAGGCAGGCACTGTTCTAGGCCATTATGGATAACAGTAGACAGGCTCCTTTACTCAAGCTTCTTCTCACTGCCATTATTAATATTTAACTAATTCACTAATTCTACATGTATTTCTTGAGTGTCTGCTCTAGGCCTGGTACACTCTTGCTTTGGAGACCAAAAAACATGTTAAGGGGAAAGGGAGGGGAGGGGGCAGGAGTTAATATTTTATATACAATATGATTAAGGAAGGGTTCTCTATTAAGAGATTGAATAGAGCAGAGATCTGCAGGAAGTGAGGGAGTGTGTGGACTTCTTGGGAAAGGACACTTAAATCAGAGGGAACAGTAAGAATAGATTCCGTGAGACAGAAGCATGCTTGATATTTTAAAGGAAATGCAAAAAGCCAGTTGACTGGAGTGGAGAGGTGAGAGGAGGAGTGGTAGGAGATAAAGTCAGAGAGGTAGAAGGGCCTTGTAGGCTTTGCTCTGTTTTGAGCAGAAGAGTGACCTAACACTTCAGCTTGAGCCCCACTTCCTTCATGAAGCCTCCCATAATCAATTTATTCTAGAATGATCTTTCTCTTATCTGTATCACCTTGTATGTATCACTCATTTAACATTTATCATCTAATACCTTGTAATTAAAAACAAAACTTTTAATGTATGTAGCTCATCTCCCTAAGTTACGGTTTCTCAACCTGGACACTGTTGACATTTAGGGTCAGAAAATTATTTGTTGTGAGAATGTCTTGTGCACTGGAGGATGTTTAGAAACATTCCTGGACGCTACCCACTAGATACCTGTAGCACTACTCTTCCCTCCCAGTTGTAACAACCAAAAATATCTCTAGACATCGACAAATGTCCCCTGGGGGGCAAAATCACCCCTTGTTAGGAGCCACTAATTTAACTAGACTGCAAGCCTTTTGAGAGTAGAAATTGATTTTTTCTTTATTGTTTCCTATAGTTCTTTCACTCTTGCTATAAGTAAAAGGCATTCAAATATTTTAAATAAATGAAACATGCAATTCCCACTGCCTCTCCACCAAAGGGAATATATATGTGTGCCTCTCTGTAAACAAATATAATAAACAAAAATCCAAACTTACAAAGCACAAAATAAGTAAGCTCCCCGAGTGTAGGTACTTTGTTATGTTCGCTGCTGCATCTCCAGTGCAAAAATCAGTATTCTAGCAGATAGCAGGTGCTCAATAGTAATTGTTGAATGAATAAATGAAATTATGGGTTTTTATTGGATTTACTGCAGGAGTCATTAAATATCAGCTATCTCTGTTGTTTATCCAAGAAGAACTGATTTTAAATCTTTCAAATCCGTTCCATCAGCACCCCCTAAACTATATACTCAGTGGAATTTATACATAATAGTATTGTATCATCATATTCTGAGTCTATCTAATTCATAAAAGATGAATATTGGCAATGGTGCTCAGTAGTTGAATAATTACTGGAATTGGGAAGAAATAGCACCCATGTTTGTTTTTACAATACCACACACAATAAAGATATACACTAACTATGAGAACATAGTTGAAGTCTTTTGTATTGTTCTACTGACAATCTGCTGATAGTGCATCTCCCCGAGAATTAAGGTGTCTACTTGAATAGTTATCACACCTATGTATGAATGTTCTCTGAAGGCATTATAAGCACCTGTTTTGGGATTAATTACTCAATAATAGAATAAGTAAGAGAAATGACTTTTAGAGCCAATAATAGGTATCATTTAGGTTATTGATTTTTTCTCTCCCCTGAGATCTGGACAATGTTATAGTGCCCTCCAGAGCTTAAAATAGTAAAAGCAGGCGCTACACTACTTTTATTTCATGAAACGGTGATGTTCTGAGATATTCAAAACACTTTAAATACAACATGAAATTTATTTTGGCAGTCCATTAAATTTGGTGCAGATTATCTGCCACATTGATTTTCCTCATCTTTAAAATTGGACTAATGAAAGTATTCACAGTAGTTGAAAAATTAAGTTAGTTCATATAGATAAAGTGCTTAAAACTGTGTTTGGCACATACTTAGAGTTCAGTAAATGCTAGCAATTGTTATTATTATTCTAAAAAGAAGATACAGGCATAACATAAGATCATAGAATGCTAGAACTACAGGGAGCCATTATATACCCACTAACTAGTTCAGTGTTCTTCATACTGTGGGTGGTGAGGCGCTAATGAGGTCATGAAGTCAATTTATTGGGTTACAACCAGCAACTAAAAATATGAAAAAGTTTAGAACAGAAAATGTCAGAGTACCTCACACATAGTAATGGTAAGGATTGCTTCATACAATTTTTATTTTAGATTTGTTGGTATGTATATGTGTATACTGCATCATGATGTAAAATGTTTTTCTTACTATAGATTGTGACCGGAAAATTTTAAAAAACGACTGCTATAATTCAACCCTCTTTTACTACAGTGAAGGAACTGAGGCCCAGAAAACGGAACTCTTGTGACCAAGATCACACAGTGGTAAGTGACAGAGCATCAGAACTATTAGCCAAGACTCCTGCTTATTAAGCCAATGTCCTTTCCACGACATAAGGTTGCACAGATCCTGGATTATCCCCCTGATGTATCAGTTTTTTTATTGAATAATCTTGTTTTGGTTATTTTTATTTGAATAATCTTGGTTGATCTTCTCATTCATTTAACTATTCTTTCATTTATTTGCCTTGGGTAAACAAATCAGCATCATTCCCTGGCCATGTGCATTGGGCATTGGAGGTACACTTGTGGGTTCATCAAATTCATAAGATTATAACAGTATGAGTAGAGATGTGGGGGAGGAGGAAAAACAAGTGTCATGACTAGTTGGTGCTAAAAGGATGTGGAGAGTTCAGATGCTATCTCAAAGAGTATTTAGGTAAGTTCTCCAAACATCACCACGGTAACAAAAGAGGGCCTCAGGGTGGCTGCCTGGCAGCCAGAGCACTACAGCCTCCAGCATAACGCTGCCCTTTCCCAATATCTTTCCCTTTTAATGCTGCTTTTGATGATTTTATTAACTAAATTACCTCTATATACAAGGATGTATCTGCACAGCTTATAATACTCCCTACCTCATTGGAATCAAAGATGTTCCTATGTTACCTTTCTATCAGATGGCAAATCTGTTTTGATTTACCTGTTGAATGTACTTAAACAGAGTCTCTAACACAGGCTCACCATAAGAATGGTTCCAGACTCCTTTTGCCCCTCAGTATCTCAAACAAATGTTCCTATTTGTCTGCATTCCTTTGCTTATCCTGAGCACATATTAGACGCACGATAAATGATTGCTGCTGTCCTCCCTTCTCTTCTGTTCATTCAAATCCTACTATTTTCCATAAATATCTCAGTGTGTTAGCTTTTCTTCTGAGTCTCAATATTATATATCTGTAAGAGAGTTGGATTTTAGAATATGGATTTGATCATTTTCTTTTTTTTAAATATTTATTTATTTGGTTGCGCCAGCTGTTGGTTGCGGCTCGAAGGCTCCTTAGTTGCGGCAGGTGGGCTCCTTAGTTGTGGCATGTGAACTCTTAGTTGCGGCATGCATGTGGGATCTAGTTCCCTGACCAGGGATCAAACTCTGGCCCCCTGCATTGGGAGCGTGGAGTCATAACCACTGAGCCACGAGGGAAGTCCCGGATTTGATCATTTTCAATTTATTAGGTCTCTGTTTCTCTGATTATTAGATGAAGGGGGACTGACTGTAAACTCTCAGTATTCTACAGATTAATTTATTCCCATTTGTCTTCATTGGTCATCCTAACATCATGTATCTAGCATGCTTTGATGTTTACATTCCTCCTCTCAAGAATTTGTTTGTTGAAATGTGTGGCTACAATTTGATGACATTTTGGAAATCCGAACACCAGTGTTTATGCTGGGTTGCCTTACATGAAATAGAGCTGGGTCAGAAAGTTGGTTCTCAGTAGGCTATTTATCTAAAGATGTTTGTGTTAGTTTATTATTAAAATAACAGCTTTATTGGAATATAATTCACAAAACACACAATTCATTCATCGAAACTGGAGAATTTGATTGCTTTTCGTATACTCAAAGTGTTGTACGTCTGTGGCCACAATCTAATTTTAGAACATTCTATCATGCCATAAAGGAACTCTATACATATTAGCAGCTACCCCCAATTCCAACTCCCTGCCCCAGCCACCGGGAACCAGTTATCTACTTTCTGTCACTATGGATTTGCCTATTCTAGACATTTCATATGAATGGAAACATACATTGTGTCTGAGTACTTTCATTTAGCATAATGGTTTCAAGTTTCATCCATGTTGTAGCATACTTCATTTATTTTTTTGTTTGCTGAAAAGTGTTTCATTTTATGGATATACCACATTATGTGCATCAGTTCATCAACTGATGGACATTTGGGTTGTGTTCACCTTTTGCTACTATGAATAAGGCTGCTATGATTTTAGTGTATGAGATTTTGTGTGGACATGTGTTTTCAAACCTCTGGTATAGATACCTAGGACTGAAATTGCTGGCTCATATGGCAATTCTATGTTTAACTTTTTGAGGAACTGTCAAACTGTATTCCAAAGTGTTGTGTTATTTTATATTCCCACCAGCAACGTACAAGAGTTTCAATTTTTCTGCAACCTTGCCAACATTTGCTATGGTCCGTCTTTGTTTACCTTAGTTTATCTTAGTGGATGTGAAGTGATATCTCATTGTGGTATTGATTTGTATTTCTGTAATGACTAATGATTTTTAGCTTCTTTTCATTGTGCTTATTGGCCATTTTTATATCTTCTTTGGAGGAATGTCAATTCAGATCCTTTGCCTATTTTTATTTTTTATATACTTAATAAAAATTTTTTTTTTCTTTTTCCTTTGCCTATTTTTAAATTGAGTTGTCTCTTGATTATTGAGTCCTGAGGTCTTTATATATTTTGTATGTTCTAGATACAAGTCCCTTATCAGATATATGATTTACAAACATTTTCTTTGAAGATGTGGATTGTATCTTAATTTTCTTGAATGCGTCCTTTGAAGAATCTGCTTTTCCTTCTCCTCCTCCTTATTCATTTTACTCATCTTATTCTTTGCCATTTTCATCTTAGAATATTGAACCTGTTCATTTAAGGCATCATTATCATCTCTGATAGCTTCTCTTGAGTGATGTTCTACTGATCCTGGGACTCATAGAAAATGTGCTCCACTTCATCTGCAGTAAGGATAGCTTCAGCAGCAGCATTTAGGGATCCTTCCTTGGGAACTTCAAGAGGACAAAAGCAATTAAAGAAGGAATCATTATATACCCACTTGACTGGCAAAAATTAAAAAGCCTACGAATGCCAAGTGTTGTAAAGGATGTCAAGCAATAAACCACTGGTGGGAGTGTAAATTTGTTCAACTAGTTGTAAAGTTGAACATGTGCATACCATATGATCCATAAATTTTCCTTTGTATATACCCAAGACTAGTGTTTGTCAAAGGAGAAGATGGTATTAACATTTCGTGGGGGAGTGATTTTTATTTGTACTGGGTGGTACCAAACAGTATAGGATGTTTAACATCTGGCCCTAACCCTCTGAATGCCAGTTGTACTCCCCAATCACTGTGACCATCAACACTTCCCAGGTGAGAACCACTGGCCTAGAGAAACTTTAATAGCTGCACTAGTACATATGTAAAAGAATGTTCAGTAGCATTATTCATAGTAACTCCTAACTGGAAACAGCCCAAATATTTATAATAGGAGAATGAATAAATAAATTGTGGTGTAATCACACAATGGAATACCCTGATAACCTCATGATGCCAGCATACCAGCCCTCACTTGCTTATATCCAGGCTTTTTAATTTAAGAGTAAAATAATCTTTCTATCTTGTTTAGCCACTCTTTTTTTCCAGTCTAAAAAATATGGGTTTGAAAATTAATGTGACTTGGAAATGAGTCCTGGTCTTTGGTAAGGACCCCATTAAACAAATGTGGTATTGTAATGAGATTTTTTTCCCCTTTAATCACTAGGTTGTTCCCTAAAATATATGAAATGTGTAGGACTTAGACATAATGCTGGCTGATGCAATTTCATTATGATATAGCATTCTGAATTTAGGTGCTGCTCTTATTTTTGAAATTAAAGTGTAAGTTGGCTTCTAGCTATACGATTTATAAGGTGGATTACTATGCCTTAACAAACCAGCCTTTGAATGTCTGGTCATTTTAGATGTAGTTAAGTTGTTCAGATCCTGGATATCTGGTGGTCCTCCATGTGCTTGGATAGCCTGGACCTTGAATGTTTTGCTAATTTTCATAAAAACCAGGACTTGGCTGGCTTCATAAGATAGAAGCCTTAATGGATTTCTCTCTTAAACAGCTTGGAAAAAATTCATATCACTAGTCTGTGCTGGTGCTGTTGTAACATCTGACACATGGTTAAGGTCATGCTGTTCCCTCTCTGACTAGACACAGTTTTCTGGAGGACCCAGTTTCTTTGGTGGTATCCCTAGGCTGTTGAAATTATTTCATGTACCCTTATCCTTTTTCAAAGTAGCCTATATTCTGGAGAATGATGAGAAATTGTAACTCATAATTTATCTTTGGTTGGGGATCTTTCACTTTCTTCCCTACCAGATCTCAGAAGACAGGCATCAGCAACAATATATGTATGTTCTTTACCTATAGTTTGCTCCTAGTTTAACTACTAGAAATGGAAAGCTAGCTTTTAATTAGACTAATACAAATTTGAATTCTCTTTCTCCTACTTACTAGTTGTTTGATCTTGACCAAGTTACCTAAACTCTCTAAACCTGATTCCTCCTTTTAAAAATGGAGTGGAGGGAATTCCCTGGCGGTCCAGTGGTTACAACTCCTCGCTCTCATTGCCAAGGGCCTGGGTTCAATCCCTGGTCAGGGAGCTAAGATCTCACAAGCTGTGCAGTGCAACCAAAAAAAATAAATAAAAATAAAAATGGAGTGGAACACGTACCTCACAAGGTTGTTATGAGATTTAAAACATAGTTTATCTAGAAGATCTGGGATGTAGCATGTTAGAAAATTTATGCTATTTACATGGTACAGATAATAATTCTTAAAGAGCAAATGGTCAGTAAAAAGATGTTTCATAATTTAATGTGCAGTATATAACACAAGCTAGAAAATGTGTTAAGAAATAAATGAGGGACTTCCCTGGCGGTCCAGTGGTTAAGAGTCCGACACTTCCACTGCAGGGGGCACAGATTCGATCCCTGGTTGGGGAACCAAAGATCCCACATGCCGCATGGCGTGGCCAAAAAAAAAAAGAAAGAAAGAATCATAAGAAAAGTATCCTAACTTCTTTAGTAGTCAAGAAAATGCCCGTTAAAATTACTTACAAAACTGCCAAAAAAATTTTTGAAACATCATAATTGGTTATTCATTGGCTGCCATTTTGTCTAACCTCCAAGTTGGATGCTAGTTAGGCCAGAGGAACAGGAGGAAGAAGTTCATACTAACTGAACTGTAGGGAAGGTGCCAGTCTCAAGGATACTGAGCTTCACTGGAATATGGCCAGACTGCTCATGTATCTTTTATGCATTTCCTCCTTCCATACTATGGGATTGATCTAAACTCTCAACACCATGACAAGGCCAGGAGATATCTCTTTTCTTCTCTGTACTATAGGAAGGTGTCTCTAACACAGTGACATATTTTTAAATATAAAAATTATAACTTGGAAATCATGCATCAGGCTTTTATTTTCAGCTACAATGGAGCAGCTGGTATCGAACTAATTCTACTGCTGACAGTAACTCTAAGTGCTTGACAAAAGTTTTACAAAGCTCTTTGGAGACATTAGAGAGAACCAAGGCAGCCAGGACATGAGAGGACACATTGTAGTGTATGGAAAACATTGAGATGAGTCTTCCATTTGCTGCTACTTTTCTCGCCTCAAAGAATTTTTCAGTTCATAGAATGTGTGGCTTAAAGGACAAACAAAAAGCAACAATTAGAGATTAGTGGATAGGATAATAGGACAGTAGACAACATCCAAACTAAAGCTCAGAGAGAAAAACATCGGAGAATACAGAAAAAAGAATGAGACACAGATAACATGGTGAAAAGGTCTAACGTGTATGTAATTGGAATCTGAGAAGAAAAGAAAAAGAGGGCAAAAGCAGTATTTAAGAAATACTTGTTGAGGATTTTCCACAAACTGAAGAATGGTCTCAAGCTGTATGTTCTAGATGCGATATGAATCTGAAGCAGTATAATGACTGTTTCAGGCAGAATACTGAACCCCCAAAGATGTCCACATCCTAATCCTCAGAACTATGAATATGTTATGTTACATGGTAGAAGGGAATTAAGGTTGCAGATAGAATTTAAGTTGTTATCCTGGATCCAGGTGGGCTTTTAAAGGTGGACGAGGAAAGCAGCAATTTTGGTTAGTGAAAGATGTGGCGTGAAGACTTGAACTATTGCTGGCTTTAAAGATGGAGGAAGGAGGTCATGAGTCAAGGAATGCAGGTGGCTTCTAGAAGCTGGAAACGGCCCTCGGCTTACAGCCAGCAAGAAAACTGGGACCTCAGTCCTGCAAGCACAGGGAATTGAATTCTGTCAACAACTTGAATGAGCAAAAAAATGGATTTTCCCTTAGAGCTTCCAGAACAGATCTCATCCCTGCTGGCACTTTGATATTGGCCAGTAAGACATAATACTGGACTTCTGACTTATGAAACTAAAAGATAATGAATTTGTGTTGTTTTAAGTCATTAAGTTTGTAGTAACTTTTTATGGCAATGATAGAAAACTAATACAGTGAGAAAGAAAACCGGACATAGGTGCATCAAAGCAAAACTGATGGATAGTGGGAACAAAGAAGAAGTTTAAAGAAACTAGAAAACAAAGACACATTATCTTGCAGGAACATCAATAACCTTGACAACTGAATTTTCGAAAGACATAATGAAGGAAGACAATGGTCTGACATATTTAAAGTGTTGAAAAAAAAAGTTCCAACCAGGCAAAAATTCTTTCAAAATGAAGGTGAACCAAAATGGTTTAAGAGAAACAGAACTTGAGAGAACTTATAACCATCAGACATGCACTAAAAGAAATACTAAAGCGAGTTATTTAGGCAAAAGGAAAATGATCCCAAATGGAAACAAGGTAATTCAAGAAGGAATGAAGAACACTAAAAAGAGTTAATATGGGTAAATCTACTTGAATATTGGCTATTCAAAACAACAGCAATAATATCTTTTGGAGTTTAAAATATATGTGCAATTAAAATGCATGATAACAGCACATAAGGTAGGAGGGTGTAAATGGAGTTGAAGTGTTGTAAGGTTCTTACCTTGTCTGGAAAGATGAGATCAAACCAGACTAGGACAGGCCCTAATCCAATATGACCAGTGTCCTTATAAGAAGAGAAGAGAAGAGATGCAGAGACAGAGAGAAAGAGAGGAGGATAACATGGGAAGACACAGACACAGAGGGGAGAGACTGCCATGTGAAGACAGAGGCAGAGATTGGAGTGATGCATTTACAAGCCAAGGAATGGCAAGAATTGCCAGTAACCACCAGAAGCTAGAAAAAGCAAGGAAGAATTCCTCCCCCAGAGCCTTTAGAGAGAGCATGGACCTACCAGCAATTTGATTTTGAATGTCTAGCCTCCATAACTATGAGAGAATAAATTTCGCGTGTTCTAAGTCACCTAGTCTGTGGTGTTTTGTTATGGCAGCCCTAGGAACCTAATACACTATTGATACATTTTTAATAAACTATTTGAAAATAATTTTAAAACTCCACAGCATATTTAATATCCTTCCATGCTTACTGTCTACATCATTATTTTGTTAATAAGTTACAGAAGGAATAATTTCTGCATATCTTCAAATTTTAAATTTCATTTACTTTTCTGACTACAAAGGTAGTGTATGTTTTAGATTAGAAAATAGTAGGGGAAATCTGTAAAATAAGATTTAATTGCCCTGTGACCCTACTCCTAGGGCCCTTTCTAAGATATTGTCTATAAATAGCTTTGGTGTATATTATTCCAGGTATTTTTCACTTCAGATTCAGATTCAGTATCAAGAGAAATGTAATTCTCTTATTCTCTCCCTCCCTCTCTCACTGTGAGATGCATGTGATTTACTGATATAGTATATCAGCAAAGAATGCTTATTGAAGCCTTGCCTATAATGGCAAAATGCTAGAAACTAATCAAATGTCCACCAATGGGTAGAAGCTTGAACAAATTGTTGTATATTCATAATAGCACATTTTTTCAGCTTTTAAAGGGAGGATAAGTTATATCTATATTAATGATGAAGAAATATTCATGATGTATTAAGCGAAATACACATACACACACACACACACTGAATATGAGAAACGCGTGGAATAATACATAGAAAGTTATTTGGAGTTTGCAGGTGAAGAAGGAAAGGGGTGTGTGTGGGGGGTGTGTGTGTGTGTGAAATTATATTTTTTTTAATAAGATCATTATATTATTTCATTTCATTGTTTTCAGTGAACACATGCTAATTTTATAATTCTGGAAGAAAATTTGATCACAGATTGAAAAAATATACAAGTTTGAAAACTTTTAATTTAATATGAATATATCAGTTGAAAAATATATTTTTATTATCATTTATCAGAAGCTTAAAACTTATAATAAACTTATCACCTAAAAGTAGAAAAAATAATATATTGCATAAACTCTGAGTATTTAGTGCCATGAACATAAAACATATGTTTAATTTAGAGTCATTTCACAGAAAAATTTCTATTTGTAATATATACTTCTTTCTCTAGAAGGGCCAAACATCATTCCAATAATGTGAGTTATGAAATTTTATTTACTAAAATATCCTAATTGATGACAGATAAAGGTTGGATAAAATTACTTAGGAGATATGGTAATATAGCATTTGCAGAAGCCAGATAAAAGGATGTTATGAACAGCTCTTTTGAGAGGCTCTTCAGGGTCATTTACTTGCTTTTGCTATGTGTTTCCTTTTCAAATTTCTATTTCAGTTTGTAATTTTGGAGTAGCTCCTGATTATAGTAAATGACCACTGTTCTACAAAATTTATGACGTTTTAGCAAAATGAAATAACCTCTGTCACATTAATTTTCTTCCTGTCAACACATTACTATCATCATGGTCTTCACTCTAATCTACTGTGGGGACTACAACGGTGTCAACATTTTCCTGGTCTGTCAAAAACTGGTAAATGATGGAGAACTGTAGTAATCCATATGTTACAAGTGGTACTGCTATGATGTCCCTGAGATTATCTGCAGCAGATTTTACTGGTCATAATCACAGCTTAGTGGATCACAGTGTCATTATGCACCATGCAGCATATAGAATAATTAATTGAATGCTTTCTGTGTGCCAGGAACTGTGCTAAGCATTGTACAAACATAATATCATTTAAGATAAATAATTATTTAATTGGATAGGTATTATTATCCATACTAAGGCTCAGGGTTTAAGCCATTTGTCAGGTGGCAAATAGCAAAGCTAAGCCTTGAATTTAAGGTGTGTGACTCCAGGTGTGCTCTTTACCTATAAGCTGTGCTACTTCCAGTAGTATCTGAGGTATACATTACTAAAGTTCAAAAATATCTGGTTTTCTTCCATTTTATGTGCATTGCAAGGGTGTATTTCCTAGTGTTCTTGTAATTGGTAAGGGCTACCTAACTAGTTCTGGCCAAGGGGCTGTGGGATCTTTTGTTTCCAGGTGAAAACACTTAATTGCTAATGTGCAACTCTCTTGCCACCTCTCTTTCCTAGCTGCAGCAACTGAAGATGACTTGTGTTGAGATGCTAGAGCTTCTCAAATTTGAAGAAGCCTGATTACTCAGTCACCATAGAGAGGGAAGATACTCTGGAGAGTTATCTGAAACCACAACGTAATTTGTGTGAGTCAGAAGCATGCTTTTGTTATGTTAAGCTACTGAGATTATAGGACTGTTACCATAGCTTAGTTTAACATGTCCTGATTAATACAGAAGACTGGTACTGAGAGTATTACCACAACAAAAACCTGAACTATGACATTGGCTAAGTGGTTTTGTGGTAGGATTTTTCAGTGGCAAAAATCTGGTGAAACTGTAACTTGCAATAGACTCAGCATATATAATTAGGGAATTTGTAACTCTAAGAGAAGAGATTGGAAAGCAATGTTAGTGGGGAAATATAGGGGAAGAAGCTAGAAAACAAAATGTTAGTACTGTTTCTAATAGTGATGATAGTGTTTGGCAATAACTGCTGGCTTTGACTGGTGTGATGGTTAATTTTATGTGTCAACTTGATTGGGCTAAGGGATGCCCAGATAGCTGATATAACATATTTCTGGGTGTGTCTGTGAGGGAGGCTCCAGAAGAGATTAGCATTTGAATCAGTAGAATGAGTAAAGACGATCAGCCTCACCAAGGTAGGTGGGCATCTATCAATCTGTTGAAGGCTTGGATAGAGCAAAAGATGGAGAAAGGGCAGTTCATTCTCTCTGCTTTGGTGAAACACTCATTTTCCCCTGCCCTTGGATATCAGCGCTCCTGGTTCTCAGGCTTTTGGATTCAGACTGGGAATTACACGATCAGCCCCTTGATTCTTAGGCCTTCAGACTCAGACTGAGTTACACCACTGGCTTTCCTGGTTTTCCAGCTTGCAGATGGCAAATGGAGGGACTTCTTGGCCTCCATAATAGCATAAGCTAGTTCCTGTAATAAATATCTCTCTTTCTGTCTCTGTCTCTCTCTCTGTCCCTATCTATCTATCTATATAATTCGTTCTGTTTCTCTGGAGAACCTTGATTAATACAATTGGCAAGAATAGCTCAAGAAAGAATTAGCTGGTTTGCAAACAGAAATAAAGGAGAATAGAGAATACAAGAATTTCAAACATCTTATGGTTGGAAAACCCAACTGGGTTTCAACCTCAAACTGTAAAAAATAAGACTGAGAGATCTTTGGAAGGACAAATGCTCAATGAAATGTTTCAAATTATTAAAATGTATCATGGGAAAATTAGACTAACGGTGTGACACCCTATAAAACTTTTCATTTAAATAAAATGCTCAGGTCAAAGATTACCTTAATGTTGTGGTTTTTCCACAGAAGACTGACAACCTCAAGTTAATCCACATTAAAGAAACAGGGAGATACGGGAGCAAGAAAGAAAAAAAAAAGCTATAGCAAATATGAAAACTACGCCTGCATAAGAAGTGCAGGTGTGGTTATTGGCACATATGGCTGACTGAAGCCAAGCCTGTTTTTAAGACAGTGGAACTGTTAAACAAACCATAAGCCTGAACTAAGAAAGCCTGTGAAAAAGACTTAAACCAATGCTTGGGCCACCAGGATTAAAATAATCTAGGTTATCAGACTTAATTTAGGCCATAAGACTTAAAGCAACCCTTAGGCCGCCAAAATTCTATAGACAAGAAGCAGGCATAACCCCCAAGGAAGACATATTCCATAATGCTCACTTCAAATATAACATACACACAAACATGTATAGAGATTCAATTAATTTTATGAAACGAGGATAACCTTAACACAAACTTTGTGAAGATAACTCAGAATAGCAGACTAATTGCATTTATGAATAAAAGTACATAAATTTCTAATAAATGTAGTAGATATTGTGGATTGATTAACTCAACCTCCATTCTACCTTACTAATTGCAGTTAGAGTTCTGATAGTAAATTCAGTTCTGCCAATTAGATTGACTTGTTGGATATTTGTAATATGTGTAAGTGAGATGGAGGACATATTCCTGCTGCTGTTGCTGAGGGCAATGTCATGGATAAGAGAATAGTGACTCCATTTAGCAAAGACTACTTTGGGTCCAGGTGTGGCAGACACATTTGGTGCCTAATACTGCTTTTGCACAACCTTATCTCTGACTTGTCCTGTGCATGTCAGCCAGCCTCCATCCTTGGCCACCCCAGCGTTTGCACAATGGGCAAGTGGAGTAGCCATGATGGTAAGGATGGAGGCTATACACGGGCTCAAAAGCATGGAATACTCACCAAAACCAGCTACCATCTTGGTGGCAAGTTGATTATTTCAGACCTTTCTACCATGGAGGATGGTGTGATTTGCTCTTAACAGAATTGACATCTTCTCCAGATATGAGTTTAGCTTGCTTTCTCTGCTGGCATCACAATTTGAAGTTTACAAAATGCCTGATTCAAGGGATCCATTTTATGGAGAAGGAGGTGTGGCAATGGGTATACGACCACAAGGATCCACTGGTCCTATAATATAACATAGAACTCAGCATTAGCTGGTCCAATAAGCTGATTGGATGGCCTGTTAAAGGCACAGCTAAGGCACCAGACAGGAAAACACCGCAGTGTTGGAATATTGTCCTTCAGAGTGAATAATATATACCTACATATCAACAAATGATATGCGGTATTGTATTTCTAATAGCTAGAATACATGTCCGGGAACCAACTCAGTGACCCACTTACAGAATTTGTGTTTCTTGTTTCTACATACTCATGTCTGCTTCTCAAGGGTGATGCTTCCACCAGGAAACACTTTAAGGGTTCCACCTAACCTGAAACTACAATTACCACCTGGTCACTTTAGGCTTCTCATTTTGGTAGAGCAGAAGGCAAAGAAAGGAATTATTCTACTAGTGGGCATAACTATCTCTGATTATCATAAGAAGTTAGGGTTTCTGTTACCTAATGGAGGCAGGGAAGAATATGTTTGTCACTCAGATGATCCACTGGGGTGTCTTTTAGTGCTTCCATGCCTGATGATAACAGTGAACGTACAGTTACAGTAACAATGACCTAATAATGGCAAGGCAACAAAGGGCTCTAACCCCTCAGAGATAAAATGTTGGGTTGTCCCAAAAGGTAAATGACTTAAACCAGCTGCAGTGTTGGTCAAGAGCAAGGGTAATCTAGAATGAATGATAGAAGAGAATGTATAGACTATGGCTTCAAGACCAATTGAAGCAGGGGGACCATAGCTTGTTCAATTAACTCTCCTGTATTACTTAATTTTAGAGACTATGGCCTGTACCTCCTTGAAAATTTTGATGTCGGAGTATACTTAACATAGGGTATGAGTGTATCTGAGTAGTGCAAAGGGTGAACCAAGGCAGACACACATATGTTGTGCAAAGGGTAAATTGTTGCACATTAGAATCTTTATTGATTATTTTAAATTTAAGATTTCGCTTTACATAGCAAAATTGCACTTATTCCTTTTCTCCATTGGACTCTTCATGGCACCATTAAAATGATTTCATTGTCGGTTGATCAATATTTTATTTACTTCTATTGTTAGTGCTCCTCCGAAGTCTCTTTTGTTGGAGGTTACTCGAGATGGGGCTCATAGACTTAGCTGCAACTGATGTTTAACATTAAGTTTTTAGGTATCAACATTTTGTTTTTAAAAATAGTTAAACCATTCCAATCCATGATTATGCAACTAGTTTACTCTTCAGAACACTCTGTAAGGCATGCATACCAAGATGAATATATTGCTAGACAGATAAGTAAAAATATAGATATAGACAGTTGATTTTAAAATTTACTTCTGGAAACTGTAAGCAACGACTTGTGGGAAGAGTTAATTGTTGCTAATTGGAATCTTGATTTTTTAATGTGAGATTCAAATTAACCTTTTCATTTTGTTCCACTGTGCTCTTCATCATTTCTTTAACCAACGCCATACTTTTAAAAAGTATGTACAACGGACCCATTATATACTTTGGTGCCTGCTACTGCCAATGCTCCTTAGCAAGCTCCTTTTAGAGGTAAATCTAGGAGGTTGTCATTATGTAAAGACTTCATGTGATACTTACCTAAATATTGCCTAGCGTTATGGACTGAATATTTGTCCCCTCCCCCAAATTCATATGCTGAAGCCCTAACCCCCAATGTGATGGTACTTGGAGATGGGGCCTTTGGGAAGTACTTACAGTTAGATGAGCTAACGAGGGCAGTCCCTATTCTGATGAGATTAGTGTCCTTATAAGAAGAGAGACCAGAGAGCTTGCTCTCTTCCTCCTTCACTGTGTGTGCACCATGAGGAGGTCATGTGAGCACACAGTGAAACGGCTGCCAAGAGAAGAAGCCTCAGAATGAAACCTACCTTTGGTGACAACATTGACATTCTTGGTATTCTGTTTGAAAATCAATCAACCATAAATATACAGGTTTATTGTTGGGAAAACCTCTGGAGGATCCCCCAACCTGGCCCATGAGCACTCCCAATGCCCTGAGTGCCAAAACCATACCTATCGCAGTCCGAAACCAGCTCCTTGTCCGTACTTCTCAAGGGCAGGAGCAAGAGCAAGTCCTGGTAGACAGGGAGTATGCTCAGAACATGCACTATGGCAAGGGAAAAAACACAAATGTGAGCTGTAGCACCACTTATGAGAAGACAAAAAGGAGGCTATCAGCAGCCAGCCTGGTGTATTGTAAAATGGAGAGAAGATACACAAGATGAAGAATTATGCCACAAGAGGGAGCAAGAAGCATGGAGAGGAGGTGTATCCAAATAAGGTCTAAGAAAGCTTCAGAGTTTATAGCAGGACTGATGGAAGGTTTTTCTCCCCTGAAGACAGTTATTAAAGATTGGAGGAGGTGACTCCTATTTCAAAAGCAAAAACAGCAATGGAAAACTCCAAGGAACATGAAAAATCAAGGGAACATGACATCACCAAAAGATCACAATAATCTTCCAGTAACCAAACACAAAGACATGGAGATTTATGATTTACCTGATAAAAAATTCCAAATAGCTATTTTGAGGAAATGCAGTGAGCTACAAAAAACACTGAAAGACAATTCAGTGAAATCAGGAAAATAAGGCATGAACAAAATGAAATTTAACGTAGAGAAAGAAACACAAAAAAGAACCAAACAGAAATTTGGGAGCTGAATAATTCATTGAATGAAACAAAAAATGCAATAGAGAACATGAATAACAAAATAGACCAAACAGAAGATAAAATCAGTGAGTTAGAGGACAGGAACTTGGAAATAACTCAGTCAGAGGATAACAAAGAAAAAAAGAATGAAATAGTGAAGAAAGCCTATGTGATCTATGGAACATTACAAAAAAGAACAAATTTCAGAATCATTGGAGTTCCAGAAGGAGAAGAAAGGGTAAGAAAGTTTATTTAAAGAAATAATAGCTCAAAACTTCCCAAACCTGGGGTGAGATTTGGATGTCCAAGTTCATGAAGCTAATAGATCACCCCATTATCTCAATTAAAAATGACCTTCTCCAAGACACATTATAATAAAACTGTCAAAAATCAAAGACAAATAGAGAATCCTAAAAGCAGGAAGTAAAAAGATTGTAACCTACAAAGGAACATCCATTAAAGAATCACTAGACTTCTCAGGAGGAACTGTATAGGCCAGTAGAGAGTGGAATGATATATTCAAAGTGTAGAAAGAAAAAAATTGCCAGCCGAGAATACTCTACCTGTCAACATTGTCCTTCAGGAATGAAGGAGAAATAAAGACTTTCCCAGACAAACAAAGCTGAGGGAGTTCATCACCATGAGACCTGCCTTACAAGAAATGCTGAAAGGAGTTCTTCAACCTGAAATTAAAAACACTAATTGTTAACATGAAAACATATGAAAATATACAACACAGTGATAAAGAGTGACATAGAGTCAGATTCCAAAAATTCTAATTCAGTGATATGATGGTGTATTAACCACTTAACTATAGTATAAAGTTTAAAGGTAAATAATATAAGGAATAACTATAGTGACTATAATTTGTTAATGAATGCACCATATAAAAAGAGGTAAATTGTGACATCAAAAACGTAAAAAGGGGGAGTAAGAGGGGAGAGCTTTTGTATGTGATCAAAGTAAGTTGCTATCAGCTTAAAGTAGACTGTTAAAAATATAAGACGTTTTATGTAAGCCTTATAGTAATGACAAAGCAAAAACCCATCATAACTTCACAAAAGATAAAGAGAAGTGAATCAGAGAAATAGCTACTATGGAAAGTACCAACTCGCAAAAGTAGACAGAAAGAGAGGAAAAAAGGAACAATGGAACTACAAAACAGCCAGAAAACAATAACGTGGCATTAGGAAGTGCTTACATATCAATAATTACTCTAACTGTAAACAGACTGAATTCTTCAGTCCTAAGGCATAGAGTGGCAGGATGGATTAAAAAAACAAGACCCAACTATATGCTGCCTACAAAAGACTCACTTCAGCTCTATGGACAATCATAGACTAAAAAGGAAGGGATAGAAAATGATATTCCATGTAAGTGGAAGCCAAAAGAAAGTGTGGGTAGCTATACAACACCAGACAAAATAGACTTTATGCCAAAAATGATTAACAAGAGACAAAGAATATCATTATATAATGATAAAGAGGTCAACTCATCAAGAAGATTTAACAACTGTAAATACATATGCACCCAACATCAGAAGACCTAAATACAGTAAGAAAATACTAAGAGATCCGAAGGGAGGAATAGACAACAACACCATAATAGTAGGGGATGTCAATAACTCACTTTCAACAATAGACAGATCATCAAGGCAGAAAATAAACAAGGAAACATTGGACTTGAACCATACTTTAGACCAAGTGGACTGAACAGATATATACAGAACATTCTATCCAACAGCATCAGAATACACATTCTTCTCAAGTGCATATGGAACATTCTCCATAACAAGACAAAGTGCCCCACTCTCACTACTCTTATTCAACTTAGTACTGGAAGTCCTAGCTAGAGCAATCAAGCAAGATAAAGAAATAAGAGACATCCAGGGACTTCCCTGGTGGTCCGGTGGGTAAGACTCTGCGCTCCTAATGCAGGGGGCCTGGGTTCAATCCCTGGTCAGGGAACTAGATCCCACATGCATGCCGCAACTAAGAAGCCCACATGCTGCAACTAAAGATCTTGCATGCTGCAACTAAAACATGCTGCAACGAAGATCCCACATACCACAACTAAGACCTGACGTGGCCAAAATAATAAATAAATATTTTTAAAAAAGAAATAAGAGGCATCCAAATAGGAAAGAAGGAAGTAAAATTGTTGTTATTTGCAGATGATATGATCTTACATAGAGAAAATCCTAGAGACTCCACCAAAAAACTGTTGGAACTAATCAACGAATTTGGTAAAGGTGCAGGATATAAAATCAATATACAGAAGTCAATTGCATTTCTATACACTAACAACAAAATATCTGAAAAGGATATAAAGAAAACAATCCCATTTACAATAGCATCAAAAGCTATAAAATACTTAGGAATAAATTTAACCAAGGGAGTGAAAGATCTGTACCTTGAAAAATCATAAAATGTTGGTGAAAGAAAGTAAAGACAAATAAATTAGAAGATATCCTGTGATCATGGATTGGAAGAATTAATATAGTCAGAATGTCCATACTACCCAAAGCCATCTATAAATGCAATACAATCTTTAACAAAATTCTAATGGTGTTTTTCACAGAAATAGCAAAAAAAATCCTAAAATTTGTATAGACCCAAAGAAGACCCTGAATAACCAAAGAAATCCTGAGAAAGAAGAACATAGCCAGAGGCATCACACTTCCTGATTTCAAACTATTCTACAAAGCTATAGTAATCAAAACAGTATAGCACTGGCATAAAAATAGACACATAGACCCATGGAGTAGAGTAGAGAGGGAAAGGATAGTCTCTTCAATAAATGGTGCTGGGAAAATTGGATAACCACAGGCAGAAAAATGAAACTGGACCCCTATCTTGCACCACTCACGAAAATTAACCTGAACTGGATTAAAGATTTAAACACAAGACCTGAAACCATAAAACTCCTAGAAGGAACCGTAGGGGAAAATATCCTTGACATTTGTCTTGGCAATGATTTTTTTAGACATGACACCAAAGCACAAGCAACAAAGGCAAAAATCAACAAGTGGAACTACATCAAACTAAAAAGCTTCTGCACAGCAAAAGAGACAATCAACAAAATGAAAAGGCAACCTATGGAGTGGGAGAATGTATTTGCAAACCGTATATTGGATAAGGGGTTAATACCCAAAATATATAAAGAACTCATACAACTCAATAACAACAACAACAACAAAAACAAAAACAAATGCCTGGTGCACAGTCCCTTGCCTCAGGTGACTGTGGGTAGCAAATGCTTTTAAATGCTTTTCACCAATGCTGCCTAGACAAGTGCTCCAGCCTTGAGAGAGTTCTAAGGGGGGAGCAAAACAAAGGCAAGTCTCTGAGCTGATATTTCCGGGGACCACCAGAAGGTCAAAATGCACAACTACTCTTCTTTGAGAAAAAGGTCCATACTTCCTCTCTGGTACCAACAACCTGCACCAGGAACACAGTCTGCCATTCTCACAACCACCAAGCTGTGGAATGTGGGTGACACAACAACTCTCATTTCCTTAAATTTAAAACCTCTTTTCACATTAAGCAGTCTCCTGGTTGTTGTATTTTTTTTTAGAATCCAGAGTTCAAAAAAAAATTGATTCTGACAGTTTTGGCATCTTCATAATTGCTTCCGTGCAGGAACAGATTCTTGGAGCTCCCTACTTGCCATTTTTGGTGACATCATTTTTTAAATTAATTAATTAGTTAATTTTTGGCTGAGTTGCATCTTCATTGCTGTGTGCGTGGGCTTTCTCTAGTTGTGGCGAGCGAGGGCTACTCTTCGTTGCAGTGCGCGGGCTTCTCATTGCAGTGGCTTCTCTTGTTGTGGAGCACGGGCTCTAGGTACACGGGCTTCAGTAGTTGTAGCACATGGGCTCAGTAGTTGTGGCTTGCAGGCTCTGGAGCGCAGGCTCAGTAGTTGTGGCTCACGGACTCAGTTGCTCCGTGGCATGTGGGATCTTTCCGGACCAGGGCTTGAACCCATGTCCCCTGCATTGGCAGGCAGATTCTTAACCACTGCACCACCAGGGAAGTCCCATGACATCATTTTTTTCATTAAATTTTAACACTAGTCATAGTGGTGTAAGAAAGTATCCTAAGAGATCACTTGAGTTCCATCCACATTTATTCTAGCCTCCATTGTGTGGCAGGAACCCCATGATAATATAATTCTCTCCAAACCTCTCTCTTTTGCCTCTTCACCAGTGAGAATCCCACAATGAACAAATGGCAGTCTCACCTTCCAATTAGATGAAATCCTGTATCCTTGAGGAATCATTTTTCCTGTTTGTAGAAAAATCTCTCAGTCAGAGGGGCCTAGAGTTGCAAGGATGTTAGCAACAGCTTCCCTTTCCACTTTCTGGAAATTTTGCTCATTCTTCACTATCTAAGCTGGGTCAATACAAATACAGCCTGACAATAATTTCTACTCTGGCTTTTACACTTCCTGCCCGTGTAACATTTTGCAAATCATTTATCCTCTCTCTAAGCCTCTATTTTCTCATATATGAAATGAGTAAATTAATGCCTACCTTAAACTATTATCCCAAAGAGGCAGCTAGCCCAGTACCTATTACCAGAATTTTGTTTATAATTAGTTCAGTTAATTTCCCTTCCAGATGTCCCTAATATAAAAGTCCCCCCCCACCGTGATTCTCATCCAAGAATTCCTGTTAGTAAAAATGCCCATATGGGAACCCTTGACACATCCAGGCATCTAAAAGGAGAAAGGAATATGGAAAACCTTGTCTGGTAAGAAGTGTTAGGAAGATCAAGAAAGGAATACCAGATGGTGGTGTCATTTTGCAGGTAGACATAATTTAGAGATTGGAGATCTTGAAGGAGATGCTTTGCCAAGAACCGGCAGGATACCAGCAGTATACAGCATATCTTCCTGATATCAGTCCTATGCCTTTTCATCTATACTATCTTCTTACTAGATACTTACTAGAGTTGATAGCATGAGGGGAGCAAAACAGAGACCTAGAAAATGAAAATGATATATAAGAAGCAAAGTAGAATTCTTCAGTTAGTCTGCATCTAGCAAGCGACATTCATGATGCAAGGTCATCAAACTTCTAAGCTAGGGGGTTTTTTAGGGTCTTGTGACCAGGGGTAGAATGGATCCCAAGCTTTCGTACAGGTCCAGTGCCTCTGACTCCAAAGCACAGAACAGGGGTGCCTGGGAAGGGGGAGGGAGGTGTACCCTTCTCATATGTCAGCAACAGACCCTGAAGTTACTACCTGCTAGCAAAGCTCAGCTGGATCAGATGCAGCAGAAAACAAGCTGTGCCATTTTCTAACTATGCCACCAGAGGGCACATACTTGGAAATTTTCTTTCTAGGCAGTCTTTTCTTGTTTCTTCTGCAGCAACTGGCTATAACTGAGAGAGCAGACTGTGTTTTGTATACTAAGAGTGAGCATGAACCTGCCTTAGCATCAGTAGACCTGAGGTTTCCACTGCCTTCCTGTAGGACACATGCACCCATGACTACCCCATATGTGAGGTGTGCCCTGTCCTGCTCAGTTTGGGCAGTGGGTGTCAGGTAGTTAAAAAGATCCCCTGGGTTCAGGACTGATATTTAGCAGTCACCTTTGAAACCCCAGTGCTAAGTGTGGTCATTTCCATAAGCTCTGTCTATGTTTGCTTGAGAAGAAACAATGTCACAGTACAATCAACCTCTATCTAGTCACTGCCTTGTCAAAATCCCCAAGTGACTTTCTAATGCCCTCTAGGTAAACTGTGCACTATTTAACCTGGCTTCCAAATCCCACCATAGACTGTGGTCTAAGCTTATCTCAAACTAGCTCCTTTTTCCCCAACACTCATCCCAATCTTAACATACACACATCCTTAATGTAGTCCTGAAGCAGTGAGTGTCTGGAATTAGATGCTTCACATCACGCCCTGCACATGGTAAATACTCAAGAAGCAGGAGTTTCTACTACTACTACTACTAGACCTAGAAATTGGCAGAGGCAAGGTCGAACTCAGGTCTCCTGACTGAGTCCAGTGCTCTTTGCTCCCACTGCGCTTTGCAGCACACAGTTCAGTACATAGTGAATGCCGAACAATGAAATCTTTGATTCCACTCTCCTTGGCTCCTTCTGTGTCCTCTTTTGGGGTCCTGTGGCACAGGCAATGGCACAGGTGATTTTAGTGACCAGAGGACAGGACTGCTTTCCCCCTGAGCAGACGTAGATGTGTACAGCATCAGAAGTCTAGAGTTGGAAGCTACCTTTGACATCATCTCCTCCAAGCCAATGCATAAATAATTTCTACAGCACTCATTAAAGAGGTTCACCCAACCTCTGCCTGTGTGTATCTTTCCCTCAAAAGGCTGCTGATCCCAGCACTGTTATGCCGTGATGGGGAAAATAGTCTTTGCCCTGCTGCCTCTTGGCACTTTTGCCCTTGGTTCTCATCCTGCCTGCTGAAAAGATACATTTCCTAGCATGAACCTGGGCCCTGCCTGCTCTGACAGTCCTCTTCCTCTTTTGTTATAGATGAAGGATGTGGCAGCAAAGCAATCATTCAAAGTTCCATCCTTATCATTTTTCACTTTGTTCTTTTTGGCCTGGTTTTGTACATCGGCTTTGAAACTATCACCCCAGGGCTAATGCCTGGGGTTAATGAGTAAATAAGAACACTCTACTTTTGCAATACAGGGCATGTTATAAAAATGGAAAGATTTTGCTTTCTGAGAGATGCAAGTGGCTTCTTGGGCATGTGCTGTAAGTACTTTTTTTCTCTTTTGGAACCTTGAGCATCTCTATCAACAAGTCAGAATCCCAAATAACCATGAGCTCCAAATTCCTAACTCTAGAGGCCAAGGTCTAAGTATGGTCATCTGATAATTGACCTCCTACCAGCCTCCGTGACTTTTAAAGAAAGAGGACTCTGGTGACAATGTGGAGGTCGGGTAGAGGTATAGAAGCAGGGGGATTGGAGTGGGAGAGATTGAAGGCAGTGTTACTTGCTAGGAGCTGGTGAAGTGGTTCAGTCCATGAACTGAGGCAGTGGCAGTAGAAAGGGAGAGAAAGGAACAGTTTTGAGAGGTATTTAGGAGGTAGTACTCATAGGGCATCATGACTCATTAGATGTGGGGAATGAGAATGAAGAAGCCCCTAGGATGACTCCCGGGTTTTTGGCATGGGAGCCTCAACAGACAGTGATGTGGAATGAAGATGAAGGAGCAGGTTGGAGGCAATGATGAGTTTACTTTTTGAAATTTTGAGATTGAGGTATGCGTGGAACATTCTGATGGATATATCCAATAGGCAGCCCGATAAATGGCTGGAAACTCAGGAGAGCAATCTAGTCTATAGTATGTAGTTTTATGGTGTAGCAGTTAAGTTCCTGGGAGTGGATTATATCATCTAAGAAGGGGAGTTGAGTGTTGAGAAAGGAGCTCTGTCATGACTTCACAGAACTTTTCGTTCTGACCACTCATGTCCACAGTCACTGGGGGTTCCACAGCTGACCCCCCCACCCTTACTCTGTTGCCTTGTACTCTTTCAGGCTCAGAGCATCTTACTTCATATCTTTTTGGCTTCCTTTCTAATAATTAAAAAAATGCACATGGATATAAGAACAATAGTGTTAAGATGCCTTGCAATTTAGAAATGTCTCCTGTGATGATAATAATGGTAATAAAGATCTAAAATTCAGCGAAATTTTCATCTTCTTGTTTAGAAATACACGTGTGGTTTCGTGCATTGCACAAATGCATGAATTTCAGCCTGTGACTTTATGCATGGCTCCATAAACCACCACCCTCCTATTCCAATTAAACATGTTTTTCCTTTAGCTAAAGTACAGATGTTCTCTTGTCTTATCTCTTATAGAAATCGCTTATGTCTTATCTTTTATCTTAAGAAAATACCAAATTAAAGAAAACACAATCCAAAATTCTAATCTACAAAGAATACTGTATGCGGAGGGAGTGCTAGCTTTACCTAATGATTCCTCCCTCTCCAAAGGCTGGTTCAAATAAAAAGTGGCTTGTTTTCCATAAATTTAATTTACTCACAGCACTTTTCATAATGTCACTCTTACATCTGAACAAAAGTGTATGGCGTGGTTTCTGTGACCCTGGCAAGCCACCTCTCCTATTTTCTGCCCCAATTAGATGCATCATCAGTTTTTCAGGGAAGAAAGCCCTTCTCCTAGACCTTGGTGAGCACACCATAAAATATGTGCTACTGTTTTATTAATCATGATGGGCGATTATTAAGTGTCTCTGACTCAGGGAGTGCTCCATCCAGCTAAATCCTTTCATGGTTCTCTCACCTCATCTCTTATAGATTACCTTCCTTCCAAAATGTCACTGTTCCTCTATCTGGTACCTGGGCTTCATGATACAATCCATTGTGCGCCACTTAACACAATGGATTAAAGTAAGTTAAAGTAACCACCTGCCATTTCCCCCAACAAAGTACTACTCTCTATAAGATGCCATTCCACAATGGTGACATTGCATTCAACCCTACTGGAGTTTCACTGCGGCGATCTCAGATTGGAGCATCTTCTATTCCTCTGTGAGCATTTCTGTAGCTTTGGCCGTGCTATCCCTTAGGGCATGTTCCAGCACCCAAACTCAGATCCTGGAGGGCTTGGGGTTCAACCTCACAGATACTCCAATGGCAGAGATCCAGCAGAGCTTCCAGCAACTGATCTGGTCACTGAATTTTCAAAGAAGGAGTGGAATGGCCAATGGTAAACACTCTCTTCATGGGGCAGTGGCTGAAACCAATGGCAAAGTTATTGGATTATGTCAAAACATGTTAAAACCCTACCTCTGCAATGTTTGTGCATCCTAGAAGGAGATCAAAAGTCAAATGGAGATGCAAATCAAAAGGAAGGTGCTGGACCTTATCCACAACCTTCAAACCTCAAACTTGGTGAATTAAATATGTTTTAATGATAAGACTCTAACACATCAATTTCAAGTTCAGTGTTTAGATAATTTGAAGGTAGAGGAGGAAGCTCATGATATCTTCTCACTGGCACTAGCAGGTATACTCATAGCCTTCATAACACGGTGACCTCCTCTGCTGAACATAGCTGCACATATTGCTGGCTCTCCCATGGATGGGGGGTGGTCCACACAGCTCTTTAGATGAGCCCAGGAAACTTCAAGGGAGAGGGCAGTTTCAGAGAGGTGGGTGACAGTGGCATGAATATCCTGCTCACATCTGGATAAAGTTTCACCCTTCCCAAAAGACTTGGTGATGTGGGACAAGCCTGCACTTGGCAGGTGGACAAACTTGGGTTTAAACCCCATTGTGACCTCACTTTCTGTGCACTCTTGGGCATATGACATAAATATCAATAGTTTTTATCATGTTGTATAAGTCAGCTTTGGCTGCCATGACAAAATACCATTGACTGGGTGGCTTAAACAACAGAACTTTTTTTTTTAACATCTTTATTGGAGTATAATTGCTTTACAATGGTGTGTTAGTTTCTGCTTTATAACAAAGTGAATCAGCTATACATATACATATATCCCCATATCTCCTCCCTCTTGCATCTCCCTCCCACCCTCCCTGTCCCACCCCTCTAGGTGGTCACAAAGCACCGAGCTGATCTCCCTGTGCTATGCGGCTGCTTCCCACTAGCTACCTGTTTTACATTTGGTAGTGTATATATGTCCATGCCACTCTCTCACTTCGTCCCAGCTTACCCTTCCCCCTCCCCGTGTCCTCAAGTCCATTCTCTACATCTGCGTCTTTATTCCTGTCCTGCCCCTAGGTTCTTCAGAACCTTTTTTTTTTTTTTTAGATTCTATATATATGTGTTAGCATACGGTATTTGTTTTTCTCTTTCTGACTTACTTCACTCTGTATGACAAACTCTAGGTCCATCCACCTCACTACAAATAACTGGAATAAGTTTCATTTCTTTTTATGGCTGAGTAATATTCCATTGTATATATGTGCCACATCTTCTTTATCCATTCATCTGTCGAAGGACACTTAGGTTGCTTCCATGTCCTGGCTACTGTAAATAGAGCTGCAGTGAACATTGTGGTACATGACTCTTTTTGAATTATGGTTTTCTCAGGGTATATGCCCAGTAGTGGGATTGCTGGGTCATATGGTAGTTCCATTTTTAGTTTTTTAAGGAACCTCCATACTGTTCTCCGTAGTGGCTGTATCAATTTACATTCCCACCAATAGTGCAAGAGGACAACAGAACTTTATTTCTCACAGTTCTGGAGGCTGGGAAGTCCAAGATCAAGGTACAGTTAATTCAGTTTCTAGTGAGGGCTTTCTTCTTGGCTTGCAGATGGTGACCTTCTCTCTATGTGCTCATATGTTCTTTCCTCAAGTGCATGCATGTGGAGAGAGACATCTCTCTCTTCCTCTTCTTATAAGGCTACTGATCCTACTGAATTAGGACACCACCCTTATAACTTCATTTAAACCAGTTACCTCCTAAAAGCTCTATCTCCAAATACAGTTACATTGAGGGTTAGTGCTGCACCATATGAGTTGGGTGGGGGAATATAATTCAGTCCATAGCACATGTACTATGCACAAAGTTTTTAATTTTGATGTAGTCCAATTTTTTTGTTTTTATTGTTGCCAGTGCTTTTGATGTCAAGCTGGCTCTCCCGTGGAGGGGCAGGGTCACAAAGCACTTTGGATGAGCCCAGGAAATTTCAAGGCAGAGAGCACTCTAAGAGAGGTGGAACAACAAGGTCCTACTGTATACCACAGGGAACTATATCCAATCTCCTGGAATAAACCATAATGGAAAAGAATATTAAAAAAAGAATGTAGGGCTTCCCTGGTGGTGCAGTGGTTAAGAATCCGCCTGCCAATGCAGGGGACACGAGTTCAATCCCTGGTCCAGGAAGATCCCACATGCTGCAGGGCAACTAAGCCCATGCGCCACAACTACTGAGCCTGCGCTCTAGAGCCCGCAAGCCACAACTACTGAGCCCCCACGCCACAACTACTGAAGCCTGCATGCAGCAACAAAGACCCAATGCAGCCAAAAAAAAAAAAAAAGAAAAAAAGAAATTTAAAAAAAAAAGAATGTATATTTGTGTAAAAAAATATCTACAAAGAGAGGTGGGTGCACTGTTCCTGAAAACAATGTTGTGACACACATTGGTGAAAAAGGAACCAAAGCTGTAGCTGTCCTTGAAGTCAGTTTTCTGTGCCTATCTGATATAACTCTTTCACTTTACCATCCAGTTTGATAGATCCTTTTTTTTTAAATTTTTATTTATTTATTTATTTATTTTTGGCTGCGTTGAGTCTTTGTTGCTGTGCGTGGCTTTCTCTAGTTGTGGTGAGCGGGGGCTACTCTTTGTTGTGGTGCGAGGGCTCCTCATTGCGGTGGCTTCTCTTGTTGCACGGCACGGGCTCTAGGGCGCGTGGGCTTCAGTAGTTGTGGCACACGGGCTCAGTAGTTGTGGCGCATGGGCTTAGTTGCTCCGCGGCATGTGGGATCTTCCCGGACCAGGAATCGAACCTGTGTTCCCTGCATTGGCAGGTGGATTCTTAACAACTGTGCCACCAGGGAAGTCCCAATAGATCCTTATTGCTGTTGATTGTGGAGAAAAGCACCGGGAGTATTCTCTTTCTAGGGAAAGTTGTGGACCCAAAGGAACTGTAGTTGGGAAAGAGGTTGTTGACTAATTGCGTGTGCTTACTGCAGTGGTAAATAAATAGTATAGCCTGATACAATCAGTGTGAGCTTGGATGTGGCTTCCTTTGTGCCGGGGTGGAGAGTGGATCCTAGCCAAACTGCCCTGGGTGTGGAAGAGGTCATACTTGTGACCAAATATTCAGGTAGTCAACAAGAGTCTTATTACCCAAAGCATAGGAAGGCCCCATGTTATTTCTCTTTGTCTGAAAATCCTCCAGTTAGCTCCAAGGAAATTGGGCTGGAGAATGTCCCTTCTCTGCCCTCTGGGGAATAGTCAAAATGCAGATCATGTCCTCACATCCCAGTATTTCATTAACAAGATAAATGAACATAAAACAATAAAAATGCAGTGGCTTATACATGAACCTCTCAGTCTCCTTCTGACCATCCCATCAGAATGCTTCTTTGTGTTCTTGCCAGAATTGTCATTGATGGGATGTAAAAAGGTGTTTCCACTACAGGACTGAATCACAGACAGAAAGCAACTGCTAAGAATGTGGTTTTTGTGACCTAACAAGCGTAGGACAAAAGAACAAGAGAGACAAGATGAACACCCCTGTACAAGGCCCCCTCCCCCCTCCCAAAGTTCCCTTATTGCTAATTTATAAGCTGGGAAAGGAGAAGGAAATGTATTCATTCACATCATATCTCATATCTTCTTTCTGCATCCCAGTCAGACTCCTTTCCAAATGCTGCGCCCCTGTCCCATTTGCTCAAGTATGAATGTCCTGGTTAATCTGTCTTTTGTCTCTACCCTCACTGAAGTTTGATACCTCTCCATCGCGAGATCCTTCAACAACTTCCCCTTGCCTGTGCATGCCATCCTACCCCTACCCACCAAACTAGACTTCATCTCAGACAATGCATATTCAAAGGCCCAGTATTAGAATTCAATACACACAAATAGTACAGTGACTGTTAATGATGTACAGTCTGATATTCTAGCCCTAAGATGAAACCCTTTAGTGAAAGGGAAATAATAACAAATGCGTAAGTGCTGTTGCCGTTATTATGCTTTCCATTTGAAATAAATAAATACATACTGTTTATAAAAATATGCAGTCCCCAAACATTTCCAGATTTTTTTC